>NW_017728931.1:3197257-3200158 GCF_001723895.1 Crocodylus porosus
GCGGAAGGAGGCAAGCAGCAGCAGGGCATAGCCCCCACTCTCAGTGCTGCCTCGCCTGCATCCCACACTCCCCGTGCCAGCTGGCAAGCAGAGCCCTATTCCTAGTGCTGATGTGGGCATAGAAGCACTGGGAGTGGGGGCTGTGCCCTGCTGCTGCCCAGAGTGAGCTGTGCCTGCACTGTGACCCTTGCTGTGCCAGCTGGGCAGGCAACAGCAGGGCAGAGCCCCCACAGGCACAGCCGGAGAAGCCACAGGAGAAGCCCCTGTGGCTTCCTTGCTTAGACCCATCCCCTGCCTGGCCGCATCCTCCTGGCACTTAAAGAAAAAAAACAAAAAAGCCCCACACTCACCAGCTCTTGAAGCAGCAATCAGGGCCTCTGTGGGCTTGTGGCAGAACCCTAACACAGTGTGGGGCTGTGGGAGACAGTGGGGATTGCCCCCCCCAACTTGTCACCTGCACAGCAGCTTCCACATGGTGCAGGTACAGTGTGGCTTGGCAGGGCGCCGCACTGTCTGGGAGCTGGGGCGGCTCCATGCATCAGCCAGAGCCCAGCAGCGCTCAGCCCCAGCAGTCCCAGCTCCCAGGCAGAACAAAGCGCCCTGCTAAGCTGCACTGCACCTGCAATACCCACTGCCCCCCCTCTACTCTGTGCAGCGCGGGGGGAGGGTGGGGGGCTCTGCCATGAGTGCCCAGAGGCCCTGATCACTGCTGCTGCAGCCGGTGAGTGTGTTTTTTGATTTGTTTTTTTTAAAGTGCCAGGACTAGGCTCCCCCAGCCTGGGGAGAAGCAGGCACAGCTGCCCAGCTGTGCCTGCCTCTCCCTGGCCGATCCAAATACCAAACCTCTCTGAATCAGCACCGAATCTTCCAAAGCCAATTCAGCCGAAACGATTCAGCACAGTGATCCAAATCTCCAAATGGAATCACTGTCTGCTGAATTGGCCAAACATGAATCAATTACTTCCCTCCTTGCACAGGCCTAGTACTTACTACTCCTCAGTTCTCTCTCAGTCACAGAGTCCTAACTGTGTCCAACTCTGACAGAAGGGGAAGGAGACCTTGATTCAATTGTGTATGTGAGCAATACATCTTGAAGAACCCAGTTACTGGTAAAGAACTTCTTTTTCTTTTTTGAGTAACTGTCCACACATACATTCCTGACTAGTAAGTGATTCCAATTCAGTGCTCACACACCCAAGCAGTGAGTCCTGATATACAAATAACATGCCAAATGCAACATCAATGTGAGAGGCTTCCATGATGATATGAAATTCAGTAAATGTATTAATAGAACTCCAAGTGGCCATCTTGCAAGTATCACCGATGGAGACATGACAAAGGCAGGTGACAGACATGGCCTGAGTTCTAGGTTAAGAGATGTGAGCTAGTTTCTCTGAAGAAGTGATGATATAATGGTTGCCAGGATCACCTGAGCTTTTGACTGCATATATTCAGCTTTCTGATGTCCAAGATGGGATAGAATCATAGGGCTGGAAGAGATCCCGAAGGATCATCAGGTTCAGCCTTCTGCATAAGCAGGAAAGACATCTGGAGTCAGACGACCCCCACCAGGTGACTGTCCAGTCTTCTCTTGAAGACCTCTAGGGTAGATGATTGCACCATCTCTGGGCTGAGCTTGTTCCACAGTCTGGATAACCTAGTTGTAAAGAAGTTTTTCCTAATGTTCAGCCTGAAACTATCTTCCAGGAGTTTGTGGCTGCTGTTTCTAGTTTTCCCCCAGGGAGGCCTGGTGAACAGTTGCTCACTGAGCCCTTGATGTACGCCTCTGATATAGTGGTAAGCTGCAATCAGGTCCCCTCTCAGCCTCTTCTTTAGGCTGAAGAGTCTGAGATCCCTCAGCCTCTCTTCATATGGCTTGCCATGCAAGTCTCTGATCGTGTGGGTGGGCCTTCTCTGGACCCTCTCAAGCTTTAGCATGTCCCTGTTGAAGTGCGGTGCCCGAAACTGGATGCAATACTCCAGCTGCAGCCGCACCAATGTTAAGTAAAGTGGGAGAATCTTTTCTTTGGATTTACTGGAGATGCATCGATTGATGCATGCCAGAGTTTTATTGGCCCTAGCAGCTACTGTGTCATATTGCGGGCTCGTATTCCTGCTGGGGTCTATTGCTACCCCCAGATCCCTTTCATTTGTAGTGCTGGTCAGGTTAGCGATGCCCTTCCCATAGGTGTGCTGGGAATTCTTCCTTCCCAGATGCAGCACTTGGCATTTCTCTATGTTGAACCTCATCTGGTTCTGTTCTGTTCAATATGCCAGCTTATGTCTGCTTGTATCTGCAGCCTATCTGATGGTGTGTCTGCACAACCCCATATACTGGTGTTATCTGAAAACTTGGCCAGTGGGCTTTTCACCTTCACATCCAGGTCATTAATGAAGATATTAAACAGCACTGGGCCAAGTGCTGACCCCTGGGGTACACTGTCTCACCAGGACAACACTGATCCATTCATTTGGATTCTCTGTGTCCTACCTCGCAATCAGTTTCGCACCCACTTGATGGTCTGCAGGAGCCCGAGTCACCTGATCACAGAAAGACATGAGGTTGGTCAGACGAGACCTACCCACAATGAAGCCATGCTGGCTGTCATTCAGTATCATGCCTTCTGCAAGTTTGTCACTTATAGCCCCTGACATATAGTTCATATGTCAATGAACTGTGCTACAGCATCTGAGAACAGGATCACCTGGTGGGGCCCAGGAGGAGGGGATTGATGAATGCAAAGGGCAATTTATTATCCTCAAGCCTGCATCAGTGCCTGGTGACTAGAATCCCCAGGGCAAGATGGTTGAAGAGATTGATGTCATATATCTTGACTTCAAAAAAGCTTTTGATCTGGTATCCCATGATCACCTCTTGGCCAAACTGCCCAGTTGTGGCCT
>NW_017728931.1:3200169-3249569 GCF_001723895.1 Crocodylus porosus
ATGACCCCAGCTGACTTCCTGCCCTTTGGGCAGGGGGCTGGACTCGATGATCTCCCGAGGTCCCTTCCAGCCCCAATGTCTATGAAATCTATGAAAAGGCATATTAGGGAAGGACTCCCTGAGGCCACTGATAGGGAGGGCTAATCCTGAAATGAACCAGCAGCAACTATACCGTCTCCTCAGGGATTAATATATAAGTGGAGAGAGCCTATTGCCAATAATCAGAATCGGGATCAGATTCAGAGTTAGTGCTGTAACCTGAGCTCACCAGCTGATGAGGCCATCAGTACCAGAAAAGCCCATGTCAGAGTCAGGGGATCCTGAAAATAAAACTTAGTACTGGCTGAATGAGGGGCTCTTTCATTGATTCGGCGGGGGGGGGGGCAGAGTGTGACTCTGCTGAAGTCTGGTGCAAGTCACTGCTGAATGGGATTATTCCCAGTGCAGAACTCATGGCAAGGTGGGGAATAAAGGAGACTTGTGTCACACTGGTGCTGGTACAGTGTGCTGTCTGATCTTTGGTGCTTGGACCTAGATTTCTAAGCCAGGATGACAGTGAGCCCTCAACTGTAAGTTGAAGGATACAAGTACAATGTAGCAGCCTCTTGTCAGCTTTGTCAGTCTTCATCTCCCCCAGGGCCTTTGGCACCAAATCAATTGGCCCATCCTGAATTCTGACTGCTTGCATAAGCTGGGAGGCTTCAGTGGCAGGCTGAACTGTGATAGGACCATAAAGTCTCACATTTCAGCTAGTGAAGTAAAAACCAGAGCCCTGTGTTCAGGGACAGCCTCTACCGTGGGACTTCTGTCAAGCTGGTGGTGTGGATGGTGCAGGAGGATATGGTGGTACAAGGGGAAATCTCAGTGCACAGTGGAGCCTGAAGGACCACGAGTGAATAGGTCATTTATTTCTCAAAGAGGAAGAATTTAGTTTGGCTTTTCTTTCCTTTAAGGGGTTTGAAAAAAACTTTCAGATGGTGCACTTATTCTTGATGTGCACCTCATCCAAACAGAACAGACACTGTGAATACAACAAATAATGAGGAGGTGGAGAGTGACGAGGCATGGGGGGGGCAGACAGAGGTCCCCATGGTGAGGGAGAGAGTGGGGCTGGGGCAGGGGCTGCCCAGATAAGGTGGGAGGCAGCGTGGGGCTAAGCCACAAGCAGCTCATTCAAGGGGTGCAGGGAGGGAGGAGGTATGGCTCCTACCACTGCGCACACTCCTGGGCGAGGCATGGGGGGCGTGCCCCCTGATCTGTGCGCAGGGCGGGGGTGGGCTGCTGCTGCAGGCTGGGACCAAGGTCAGCATCAGGCTCTTTCCAGCTGGGAGCTGGGCTGGGGCTTGGGGAAACTATGGCAAATTCTGGGCTGGTTATAGCTCACCCTGTAGCTCTGCCTTCAGCACTGTCACCCACCCAGAGCGCAGCCCTGCCTCAACCTCACACTGGGAAGATCCTGGCACCGTCCCCAGCCCACAGCAGAAGCCTGCCCTCACTCCGTGCACAGAACTGGGGGGGGGAGGAGGGGGTACATGTCCCCTCCCCGTGTCTAACTCAGGGGTGTGTGCAGCGGTGGGGGCCACTCTTCCTTCCCACACCCCCCAGATGAGCCACTCGTATCTCCCTCCCATGCCCCACCCACTGCAGCTGGGCAGTGCCTGCCCCCGCCCCTGGCTCATTCATGCCCTCACTGTGGGGGCCTTGATCTGCCCCCCCCAACACTGCCTTCCTCCCCTCCATCCCTCCTCCCCCCACAACAGACTTACCCCAGCTGGACGTTACTCGTCACACTGCCAGGATGGCCACATGCATGCTGCCACATCAGCCAAAAAAAGCTGATTGACAATGATGTAAATTTTCCTTTTATTGGTGCCAATATGATGTGGACCAATGTATTGGTGCACCTCTAGTAACCAAGGTTGGTAACTAGGGCTGTGCGAGGCTTTGGACAGAGCTTCAGATCTGGAGAAGCTTCAGACACTTCCGGGTCAGAAGCAACATATCCGGGTTGAAGTGCTGGCCTCATTAGGCTTCCCGAAGTGGTTTGGAGCTTCCGAAGAGCTTCGAAGCCACCTCGGAGATCCAGCCATAGGGTATAATGGCAAAACAATAAAATATTGATGTTATTTTTTGTCCGAATTGGATGAAATTTTCAGGGGTGGTAGACTCTGCAGAGAGGATGAAGTTTCTCAAGTTTCAAGAAGATTGGTGCAGGGGTTTGGGGGGAACAGCACCCCAAATTCTTGAAAGCAAAATTCCTGTCACATCTATCTGTTACAACACAGGGGGTCGAAACTACAGGAGTGATAGCTCAGACTGAGGCCAGAAAGCCTGCCAAGTTTCAAGAAGATTGCTGCAGGGGTTTGAGGGGAACTGCCCCTCAAGCTGTGGACAAGCAAAACTCGTGCCATGGGTGCCGTAGGACTGACTGTGTCTGTGTTGGAGCAGCAAGGGGAGACACTGCTGCAGGCCTGGCTGCTAAGCTGCTGTGTTTTCAGTTACCAATCAATCAATCATGATTCATTCAGACCAGGGACTCAGGGACCAGATCAATACACGGGACCTAGCTAATACATAACGACTTAACGAGCATCAATTAGCTCCTACAAAACCAGGCTAAGAAAAGGAAAGAATCAATGCAGACAATCAACTGCCCCAAGACAGACACAGTCTTGGCACGAGTTTTGCTTGTCTGCAGGTTGAGGGGCAGTTCCCCCCAAACCCCTGCACCTTTCTCCTTGAGGCTTTGTGGCCTCAGTAAGAGCTACCATCCCTGCAGTTTTGACCCCCCTGTGTTGTAACACACAGCTGCCATGACATGAGTTTGGCTTT
Organism: Crocodylus porosus; assembly: GCF_001723895.1. Taxonomy (NCBI): domain Eukaryota; kingdom Metazoa; phylum Chordata; order Crocodylia; family Crocodylidae; genus Crocodylus; species Crocodylus porosus. The sequence goes on from NW_017728931.1 coordinate 3,203,002, forward strand.
CAAGAATTTGGGGTACAGTTCCCCCCAAACCCCTGCACCAATCTTCTTGAAACTTTACAGGTTTCATGCTCTCAGCAGAGGCTACCATCCCTGAATTTTCATCCAAATCGGACAAAAAACAACAAAGTTATAGATGTTTCATTGATTTCCCATTATACCCTATGGCTGGATCTCCAAGGCAGCTCTGAAGCTTCAGAGCCGCTTTGGCCGGATCGAGGCAGAAACCCAGTCCAGAGCTCCAGATTGAATTGCGGCCATCTGAAGTGGCCAGATCCAAAGCCGGATCAGATTGCTGCTGACTCACACAGGCCTACTGGTAATCTTTTTAGCACAGGAGGGATATTTCTTGAACCCCAGGTATCAAGAGAAAAGCATGGCAATTCTGCTGAGAGTCCGAAGCAAGAAAAATGTTGTGAGGGACTGAGGAAAAACACCAATGATGAAGAGACAAGAGAGTGGCTAACTAATGGTGCTGAAGGATAAAATAGGTGGGGGGAGGAGAGGGGTGTAGTAAGGTACCTGCCCTGACCCAAAGGTCACAAGACCCATCCTCATCACTGAAGAGGATAAGACAAAGAGACAAAATCAGGTAAAAGAAGAAATCCAGACCAAGTAAAAATTAAGTTGCTTAAGGAAAACAAGTACAACTGTCAGCAGAGGAAAAATGCTGGTCACATTGCTGTCTGAGCCAGGCAGCTGAGAGGAAATAGAAGAGCAGAAAGTTCATTCTGTCTTTACCCACTTGTTGCAGGGCCAGAAGGGTAGTTGACTGCACCAATATAATGCTAACTAAAGATTCATAGATTGTAAGGCTGGAAGAGACCTTGGAAGATCATCAGGTCCAGCCCCCTGCACCAAGCAAGAAAGATAACTGGGGGTCAGGTGACCCCAGCAAGGTGACTGTCTAGTCTCTTCTTGAAGATTTCCAGGGTAGGTGATTGCACCACCTCTGGAGAGAGTCTATTCCACAGTCTGGACACCATGACTGTGAAGAACTTTTTCCTAATGTTGAGCGTTTTGCCAGGAGTTTGTGGCCATTACTCCTAGTTTTCCACTGGGGTGCCCTGGTGAACAGCTGCTTATTGAGCCTCTGATGTACTCCCCTAGTGTAGTGGTAAGCTGCTACCAGGTCCCCTCTCACCCATCTTTTCCTCAGGCTGAAGAGTCCCAGATCCCTCAGCCTTTCCTTGTATGGTTTGCCATGTAAGGCTCTGATCATATGGGTGGCTCTTCTTTGGGCTCTCAAGCTTGTCCATGTCTTTGTTGAAGTGCAGCGCCCAGAACTGAATGCAATACTCCAGCTGCGTTCTCACCAGTGCTGAGTAGAGCAGAAGAATCATCTCCTTGGTTTTGCTGGAGATGCACTGATTGATGCATGCCAGAGTAATATCTGCCCTACTGTCTACAGCATCGCGCTGCCGGCTCATATTCATACTGTGGTCTATGATTACCCCCAGGTCCCTTTCACTCATGGCGCTAGTCAGTTTGTTGCTACCAAGCCTGTAGGTCTGTTTGGGGTTGCTCATCCGGAGGTGGAGCACTTTACATTTCTCAACATTGAACTTCATCAGATTCTGATCCGTCCAACTTGCTAGCCTGTCTAGGTCCGCCTGTATCTGCACCCTATCTTCAAGAGTGACCACACTTCTCCATAACTTGGTGTCGGCCGCGAACTTGGCCAGTGAGATCTTTGCCCATCTTCATGATGGGTGGAGCTTTTGTAAAAAAAAAGTCTCTGCATTTAGAGACTGGCTCAGGGCGTGGACCACATCCATTACTCAGGAATGTATATGTTGGCAGTTACTCAAAGAAGACCATCTTATTCTGTTTTTGTAAATGACAGCAATTTAGCATACTCTACGAGAGAGACACGGATCTTTTATTGGACCAACCATATAGCTGGGATAGTATACTCTGTGTACATTCCCTTCTTTAGTTAAGGTTAGAGAAAATTTTCTATTATGAACTGGATTTTAAATGGAATTACGTTTTAATAAATTTAAGAACTGATCAGATAGTATCCTTGTGTGATCTGATAGGAGGTTTTTTTCTAGAAAGCTGGAGACAAACTGGACAGTGTTAAGAGAGTTTTTGAGAAACAAGAATCTTAAAAATGGTTTATCTAAAACATAACTTTAAGTTTATTCTGTTGGTGTTTTATGCAGGATACCATATATTTCTATATTTTTAATTAGGGCACATTAAGGGACTGAGTTATTGCTTTAAGTTCTTATATACAGTAGCAAAAGCCATGAACTGATTTAAAGGCAGATTGATATTTGTGTTGAATTTCATAAGAGGAAACATGGACCCCGCAAAGAGACAATACCGTGGAAATTTCTGCAAATGGATATTTGCAAAGAATGCACCTATACAGCAGGGGTGGGCAATTATTTTGGCTGGAGGACAGCTTAACAAATTTTGGTGAGCTTTTGAGGACTGTAAAAGTAGCCCCATGCCTTGACAGGTGCCCTGCCCCCTGATTACCATCTTGGGACTGGAAATCACATCCCCTAACCTCTGATGTTTACCACTGGAAGTTCCCTCCCTTGCCCCTGAAAGTACTCCTTTGGGAAGGGTTTGCCATCTTGGAACAGGAAAAAAAAAGCATATACTAAAAAACAAGCATCTACTATAACATACTATAATATCATTTTAAAAAAAGTCTTGATTTACATGAATTTGCATAGTGTATATAGAGGTTATTGCATAATAGCTTTAAAAAAGTCTTCCTCTTGTATATTGTGTGTGGGGGGTATGGGCTGTGGTTGGGTGGGTGTTGGGGTTGTGTGAGATTTGTCGGGGGGGCGTGTGGAGTTTGTGAATGGGTACATGGTGGTGTGAGTGGGTGTGGGGGGCAGGGTCTATGGGGCATGGGATTGTGTGGATGGTATGTTAGTGCGGGCCCCTCGCTACTTGCCCCCCCACGGTGTACAGCCTCTGCTGCTGGCAGCAGCAGTGGGTGGCAAGCCTTCATGGCTTGTGGCAGGCAGAGCCCTTCAGTGGTGTGCAGCTCCAGCTGAGTCCCAAGAGCTGCATGTGGTGGTATGGAGCCCTCCCGACCTGCTACACATGCCTTTGAGCCAGACCAGGCTGGCTTCATCCCGGTATGTGGGGCTCACAGCACTACAGGTGGGAGCCATACACCATTGGTCTGGGCCATCCGTGGCTCCAAGTGGGGCTTCCAACACTCCAGTGAGGCACTGCACGTGGAGGCACAGAGCCAGCCCAGTCCAATAGCACACAACTTCCCGTGGCTCCCAGTCTGCGTGCCATGGGGCCGGGCTGGCTCTAATCTGCCACATGCGATTGCCTCCTGCAGTGTTAGAAGCCCCATGCGGAGGCATGGAGACTGCCTGGTCTGGCCCCATGATGCGCAGCTCCCATCTGCAGTGCCAGGAGCCTCATGTGCTGGCAGGGAGTCAGCCCAGTTTGGTTTGAAGGTGCGCTCCTTGGATTCAGCTGGAGCCATGCACTGCTGGAGGACTATGCCTTGCTGTGGGTCAGGAGTACCCTGAGGGCCTGCCACCTGCTGTTGCTTGTGGCAGAGGCTGTAAGCCATGAGGAGGTGTGTGGCAGGGAGGTCCCACACCCCCACAGCTCCCCAGAAACCTCACCTCTACCTGCCTCCTGCAGACAGAAGCTCCCCTACCCTCACCACTTGGCCAACCATGCGCCATCACACTTTGTGCATCCACATGGGGCTCTCAAGCTGGAGTGTTGGAAAACCCATGGAGGTAGACATACAAAGCCCGTCTGGTCTGATGGTGTGCCACCTCTGAAACCCTGCCTTCTACCGGACTTCAGAGGGGCAGCAACAGATGAGTAATAATTGTTTTTTAGCGGGGCCCTGAGGGCTGGATAGAAAGGTCTGGCAGGCTGGATTTGGCCCGCAGGCCATATTTGGCCCATGCCTGCTGTAGAGCCTTTGCCATGGGTTGGGCTACAGAGAAGAGTGATCTGACCCAAGGTATTTAACTCTTGGTGAACTGGCAATGATAGTAAAAAACCTGCCAAGACCTTAAAAACAGTACCTCACATATACAGAAAAGCCAAATGCTAATAAGATCACCCCAAAATTCCAAACCTTTTATTGATTTAGAATTGCTATCAAGCAAATGCATCTTATACCCTACTTTGATGAATTGTAGTGTTCTCTCCACCAGAAACTTGAAAAGTCAGTGCTATTAGTGGCACAAAATACAAAGGAAGTCCATATCATTTATAAAATGGGAAAGAGTGTGAAATCACACACACACAGATTATCAATGATGAAAAGGAAAAAGTGAAAATATTAATAGTACTGTATTAGAAATCATAACATTCTAATTTTAAGAATGAGTGAATTGGGAGCTCATATCTTCGTCACAAAAATCAAAACAGAAAAACCTAAGAAGGAGCTAGTAACTATTATCAATATTTAAGCTGTGGATTTTTTCCGTCTGTACTGAGGCTTACTGCATAAATAAATACCCTCTATTATTCTTCTGCAACCGCTTGTGGGTGACTGTGACAGTCATTCAATAAATGGACAAAAGGAATAATATAAATCCCCTGTATCCAGGGAATTCCTCTAATTAGAAGTGGCAATGAATTACAGAAGAAATTTGGTTTTAATATAACATCTGCAAATGACAGCTGTCTTTTCACAGAATACTTATGTCATTCCTTTACTCAAAATAATTATCAAAAAAAAAAAAGAAAAATAATAGATTAGTGTAAAACATTTCCATAATTTATTTGACTAATCCTGGATTCTTTTCAATGCATTCAGCACAACATTTAAAGCTTTGGTCTTTTTTTTTTTTTTATGCAAAAGTCATTAATTTTTCCCTCCTGGGAATTTATCTGTGCTATGGAAGTTCTGGATCATCAAGTTTTGTGGGTTCATTTTTCAATTAAGAATTACATAAACTTAAGCATTTATAAGAAAGTTAAAATTCTATGAAAAGAAGAATATATATTTAAAATAGTGAAAGAGGATGCAAACATCCAAAACAATTTTGTATGCCAGGTATGGCTGAGGATGGTATTCACTAACACCACCATTTACACACATTTTCACTTTGATATCTGGTGAGTTATATACAGAATAAATGCAGAGGTGAAGTAGCATTATGCAACAGATTGTGTGTGTTAGAAGTTTAAAATTTTAATATTCATATATATATATATCCAAATTATGATAATATAAATCTCTCTTTAGTATTTCTATCTATTAGTAAAAATAATTTTCAAATATTCTTTTGATCAACCTTTACTTAAAAGGTTGATCACATTCAAGAAAATGATAAGAAATGTGCTGTAAGACCTTTTTTGGTAAAACATGTTGTGAATTAATGTTAAAACAAATTTTAAATTTTATAAATTTTGAAAAATTTATCAGAAACGTTTTCAAGCTCTCAGAGATATTTCCACATACAGAAGCAAATGTTCAATTAACAAAAAAATTCCCACAATGTATATGTAAACAAAGTTGTTTACAGATTATTAAATGTATACCTGGCATTTCCTAAAATGTAAATCAATAATTCAAGAAGCTCTCATTTTTAATGGTTCAGCCCTCTCAAATGCTGAGACTGCTTAATTCAAGCTGAATTTAGCAGGTGTTGAGGGCTTCCCGTACCCTTTCAGAATCAGAATCTGAAGATCCAATCAGAGACTGATTACATACCCTGATTCAATGGGAGTGTTGGCTGGGAAGGAATATGTGAATAGACCATAAAATTCATAGGTAAAAAAAAAAAAAAAGTTTAGAATTATTAATTTCCATTTCAACAATCTTGCTGTGGGCCATTAAACTCAAGGGGATACAACATCATAAAGTCTTTTTGACCTAATGAGGTTGAATGCATATTCTATCTTTAGTACTTTTAAAGTTGATATTTTAGTTGCCTTTCAGAGAGTACTTGATTTCACAGGGATGCAAAATAAATGTGCTAAGCTTAAATGAACGGTAGGAAAATAAAACGCATTCAGATGTGGACAGAAATGTACACCATTTTATGACCAATACAAATTATAAAGTTAACGGGCTGTGAAAAAAAATATATTCAACATGTTGCAAATGCTTCCTTCAGTACAATTACTAAGAAAAAATAATTATTTTTGTTGTAAACACTAAAAGTAGGCAAGGTTACATAAACCTTTTGAGTACAAAGACTTCACTTCTATAGTAAGCAGCACTAGTTAAAAGACTGGGGAATGGGTAAATTATTGTACCAAATGGCTGAGAATTAATCTCTGATGACTAGCTGCAATCTAACGAGGCATCTGTGTCCCAGGGAACCCACAGTATGTCCCTGGCGGTATGTGTAGTGTGTAGAGTCTGCATGGCATTCTTTGTCCTCTTTTGCAGGCAGCTTTTCGTCTCATTGTTTAGAATATCCTCATGCATCTGTGACGCGTGGAATGCATTCATACTAACAGACTTACTATTGTTTTCTCTCAGAAGCTTTGTTGAGCAAAGACTGCATCACGGTTCCTGATAATTATATTGCTTAATTAATCAAGACAAAAAAAATTTGCAAATCATTGCCTGGTTGCCAAGCAAGAAGATAAAAAAATGAAAACAATACAAGCTGAAGCAATATAACAAAAGTAACAGCTATCTGATCAGAAATTCTTATATAATGAAGCTATTAATGCTAAATCGGTTAATGTTAACATTGCTCCAGGTGTCTCTACTTAGATGCAAACAAAAAGGCTAACATTATGTATATAAAAGGCCAAATGTTGCCATGGATTCGGTAACCTGATAGAGAGGACAGCCTTTTCATTTGATTAGGGAATGCAATTTAAATACCAGGGACTGAAGCCAAACAACAGACATTTCTCTCTGCAAGCCTCTTTCATTCACCCTCGGGTCAGTAGCTGGTGAACAAAAGGTCAGCCACACTTGCCCTGGAAATGTCTGGATTAATTTTATTACATTGTAATGGTTTGTACTTTAAATGTAGGGATAACACTAAATTTCCAGTTGTCTATTATTCCTTCTGCCCTTTGGGTGTTTTTTGACTAATATATAAAAAGACATAGCTTTTCTGGGATTGAGTCATATAATTTCATAATGCTAAATTCTAAATTTTTTATTCAGCTATTTCAGGTTAAGATACATTAACAGCTATTTATTTGTGTATTAAGTCAGCATTTTAGGATGTTTTTTTCTCTACTTTTAAGTTCCAGAGAAGTGAATTATAAGACTCTTTATATATTTAAATTAAGTGTATATAGCAATAAAAGGTTTTCACATATGAAAAATAGGTGGCAAATTTTCAAGATTTATTTTTAAATGTAGGATGACAAATTTCTAGTTCTTAAAATGTACAGCTGTTGCCATTCTTATACTTCTGAAAGATGTATCTTAAACAACTAGTACATATGTCCTGAGATTTATGCATCCTTTTTGCTGTCGTCTGCACGCTAAGACACATTGTTATTTTTTATGTAAATAGCTAATATCAATAGTAGTGAGGACTATGGTTATTTCAATAAAATATATTCTATCTTTAGAAGTTAACATGCTGAATGCACTTGTGTATTGAACTACACATTTACATACATTTATCTCTGCATTTAAAATAAGATCCTTCTTTTTGTATACAACAATTAGACAACGATTGCTTTTGCATTAAGTTCATCTCCTAGAAATCTGAGAAAAAGTTGACAAGAAAATAAATAAGTATAAATACATATTAACACTAAAAAAATGAATTGATATAATGACATAAAGCAAAGGATGAGTTTTAAGACTGCCATGCAATCCTTAAATTATACTGAGTTAGATTATTGCCAGGGTCTCAAAAACCTGTGTGAGGTTACATATATAGCACCATGTGTATCCATAGTACCATCAGAGATTTAACTAGTAGCTAACTATTATGTGTGAATTAATACCAAGGAAAGCCTTAATTCTGTATTCTCTTTCTTTCATTGGCTTAAATTGGATCCCATCCATCATTTTAAGCATTATTCTGTATAAGCCATCTCCAATGGGTTTAAAATTCAGGCAGGCCACCCAAAATGCTAAACATGAATATGCTTTTAATTTCAGATCTACTCATTTAGTTTTTTAATAATGTTCAATTGTTAAAAGAAAACAAATACAAAAAACAAACAAAACCCCTGTAAAACAACCCTCTCTGAGAGTTCAACGCACCTTTTAAGCTCACATGGGGAGAAAAATGTAATATGTTCTGACAAAAATATTTGATAATGTTGACTTTTCTCAATGTTATACAAGAATTATTTGCCATTTGAGCAATGTGCATGATGGACTCACTGAAGTAGTCAAAACCTACCTCTGGTTTCTTCATTATCTCTATGAAAAACATGTGGTTCTTCATTGGATAAATAATAATTAAAACATCTCCAAAATCTGTTGGTATAATACCCCTGCGGTAGTTCCTGGTGTGTTCAGACCAGACGATGTGAACCTCATCATTTCCCAAGTGACGAAGCTGCAACGGCAAATTGGCTCTTTATTAATCAGAGTGATAACAACAGTTTATGAGGGGTCATGGCTTACAAATTGAATTACAATGCTCAACAGTAGAAATATTTCATTACAGAAAAGGTTAAAATATTGCTTTTTCTCTACCTGCTGTTAATAAAAGCAGCCACAAAACTTGCCTTGTTCAAAAAAAAATTTGATGGTTTAATTACATAATTATCAAATTATCAACTTACATGACACATGGATGCACATTATATACAGTAGTTTTAAATGCTGAACTGAATTACATGAGCAAAATGTTAACTAGCGGGGCATTGTATTTCATTTAAAATATTATAGCTGTCACAGCAGTAGCTATTACTACCATTCAGGTTGCACACACTTTCCATTATAGTCCTCTGTTCCCTATTTTGCTATACAGCTGAAGTACTTCATGCCATATCTCTGCATGAAGATAAATTCTGTTTTGAAAGTGTGTGTGTAATGTGTTTGAACAGTTGCTGAGTTAGGACAAAGTAGGAAAAACTGTAAAGACTTTTTTTTGAACAGGGTTACATAAAGTAAAGCTGAAATTATATGTTGAAACTTAGTACAGAAATAGTCCTTATTAAGTACAGAAGATTTTGTTTTGTTTGGAAAAATAAGTCTGTGACTGAAAAAGGCAAACATATTTGAAAAGGATGTAGTGAAATGCACAACAGATTGTACGTCTTTAACATTTTAAATAGACATCTATTTTACAGGCAACATTTACCCTCTACGGTGGGGAGACAGCACAAGGTTTATGCAATACTTTAGTCCCACTTAAACCCTAAAAAAAGGTAAAACAAGTAATTAAAGTGATACATAAGTGTGTGTGCTGGTCTTCTGTGGAGAAATGAATTTCACCCTGACAGACCAGAAAATGCTTTGAATCAGGAAAGGATTCCTACAACAATTTTACAAAATATTGCCATGTCTTGCCATATTTCTGAAGACAAGAAAGCTAAGAAGTGCATCTTCACTGAAGGTTTATACTTGTGCAAAGTAAAATGAAACCTATTCACAAGGTAAATCAAATTCACAGCTAATTTGATTTTATTTGAATAAAAAGGAAACAGAGAAGGGTTACTGAATGTATTTATCTAATTTATACATACAAGTAAAGACTGCATTTCAACCCTATTTATGATACCAATTATCAACAGACTCTGATTTTTCAATATGAAACTGCAAACACTATAAATAGTTATTTTGGGTTTTCCCAGCTCAGCATGTTAAATTTATCACTATCCTGTGACACTTTATAATGATCTTAAAAAAAATGTAGATAAAAATAATTGTGTGTGAACACTGTGAGAACTATTTAGCAATGTTATGAGGGTGAACTTCAGAAAAAAAGAAGATAAAATACTGGTTCCACTGCAGTCAACAGCAAAACTCACATTGAGTTTAACAGGGATAGCAGTTCATTGTGAGAGAGTAAACAGATTTGACTATAAAAATCACAAAAGTGTTTACAGACAAGTTGTAAAGCAATTTTAAAAAAAAACCTATCCTGCCTGGCCACAATACTATATACAATATGTTATACATATTAGAAATAGTCTCTAATAATCTATGAGGCATCTAAAAGGAACATAGTTGGTAAGACAATTAACAGAACACCCAAACTGATGCATTAACATATTAGTATACAAAGTGAGTAACAGTGAAGGCTCCATTTATGCCACTTGTACACACAGTGAGTAGCAGTGACAGTGGTTTATGATAGGGGTTCAATGGGACTATTTTTGTCATTGTTACTCAGTGCAAAAGACAGCATATATATCCCAACTCACAGAGCCCTAATGTTACGACAGACTTCCAACACTACCTCACTGAACTGTAATGACTTCATTAATTTAGCAAATTTCAGCATACAGCATGCATTATTTTGCAGAATGCCGTCTCTCTCTGTTATCTAGCCACATAGGAAAATGCACAGGAGAACACAGCACACTGATGTAATTTATGATACAAAAAAGCTGTGAAGAAATGTGTCCAGTACCAATCTGCCTCATATACCTTTGGAAAAAGGGATAGGGCATACATATAGAAAACTGATCAAAAGAAAGGGCCAAATCCTTTAAAAAGAATAGTGCTTTTTATTCATACCAAATTCTTCATATAACCATCTCTCCAGACCACTATTATCATGGCAAGCATCCAGCACTGGCAACACTATATTTTGTAGCAGAATTTCAGCACAAGGGAAAAATGTTCAAAACTACAGGGAGAAGACAGGTCAAACACAAGGAATCATGCTAGTTGTCAGCCAGGAAAGAAGGACCAGCATCCTATCTTCTAGCAAACACCACAGTGGAATAGGTCATAGGTTCAAAAATAGTTAGGGGCAGGAAGGGACCTTGTAGATCATTGGGTCCAGTCTCCCTGCACTAGGCAGGACTAGTTCAGGGGTTTGCAGCCTATTGTTCAGACTGAATCCAGCCCTCAGACCCAGGGGGTTTTCAGCAGTGTTCTACTGTGGAAGGCTTTGGCAATATTCAGTTGGGAGCTTTGCCTGCAACACTGCAGCCAGGCAGCCATGAAGCCTGCGCTGTGTGCCAGCTCCCTATGCTGCATGTAGAACATGTGGCCGCTACAGCATGTCCACGCACTGTGTACAGCAAATGCCAGCCCCAGGCCTAACTGTGTAAGTGGTATGCAGGGCTGACACAAGGTGTTGTGCAAGTTGGACTTGGTGCTGCATGTGGCAAAGAATCTGAGGCATAGGATGAGTATGGGATTCCAGAACAACTGGGTCTAGCTCATGTGCCACAGGCAGCACTTGCCCCATGCCGACCCCACATGCTGTGTGTACAGTGAACCCCAGAGCTGGTACATGCTGGACCCAGTGCTGTGGGCACTACACAGAGGGTCTTGCCACAGACTGGCCCAGAGAACCTCATTCTGCCTTGGCCCAGATGAGTTTGACACTGCTGTCTTAGAGAAAAGAGTGAAATCTACTGCATTAAGAAACTTGTTTCTTGTGGCATCTAGGGTTTCCTTGAACATCGCTTTTCTAAGTTGCTGACAAAGTTAAATGCTGCTTTTCTTACAGGATCTAAAAAAAAATGAACAGACTATACCAGAAATATACATTTGGGTAATCTCTGTTTCTATAGCATGAAATACCACTTATCATACCATTTTTAGCTCAAACACCTATAATTGCTGAATTCATAAAATGCCAATGATCTCTCTCTATCACTGGAATGATCAAATAAAATTGTTTTTTAAAAGACTGATTTTAGAACTTTGCTAAAAAATCATCATATCATCAATTACTGTATTTACCTGAATCCAAGACAAGGCTGCCCCCCATTCAATATGGGGGGAAAAGACTCTCATCTTGGATTTAAATACACAGTTTGGGGGGACTGGCGGCTGTTGCAGCTTTGGTTCTGGCCCTGACCCAGACTTGGTGTCAGAGTTGGAGCCGCAGTTGCTGTTCTCCCACCTCCCCACAGCTTCCCATCCCCACAGTCACTCACCCTCATTGACAACTCCAGCCCAGGGCACAGACAGCACATGGTAGCTCTGGCCCCTGCCTGGCTATGCAACAGCAATGGCAGTAATAGCAACTCTGGTCCCTGCTCTGACCTGGTTTCTGGGCTGGAACTGCTACCACTGTTGCATGGTTAGGCAGGGGCCAGAACTACCATGGGCTCCACTGTTCCACGCTGGAGCTAGTTCGAAGCTGCAATGGAGGGTAAGCAGTAGTAAACAGGGGAGGTGCTGAGGAAGGGGCATGTGGAGAGGGGAGCAGACACCAGAGGCTGGCGACAGCAGCAGGGGCAAGTGTTGTGGGGGTGGGCAGGTGGCAAGGGGACACCCGACTTCCCCACCGCCTGCTCCCCCATTGCCACTGGCTCCCCTGCCACTTCTTGTCCTGCCCCCAGTAGTGGGAGGATGAGGAGAATGAATTTAAAATGACCCTCTGATAATTAGAGTCTATACATGGAAAATTATAACAAATTCATAAATTTTCTATGTATAGAATCTAATTATTGGGGAAGTCATCTTAAATTCCAGTTCATCTTGGATTCCAGTAAATATGGTACTATAACACACCAACCTAAGGTGTTTTACTTCAATGATTCAAAAACCAAGTAAGATTTTAGATCTGCGTGCAATTTTTCTGAAGCCTTTGAGCACCAAATAAGCAACAAAATGAGTAGTTATGGCTATACTCCCAAGTAAAGAAGCGTAAGATCAGTCCAGGCTGAAAAGTGGTGTGTCCTTCCACCTTCAATACATACAACATGAAAAAAACCAAAAAAACCCAAAACCCAAGACAACCAGAAAATAATATATGGACAAATAGCTGGCCTGTCCTTTTACGTTTAGCCCTAAAAAAAAAATCAGAACTGGACCTGCAAAAATATTCAGGAAGGGGTGCCTCTGAAATTGTTTGTAATGTCCCCTCCAAAGTCTGAGGGAGCCTTCACAGATTTGCATTAATCTATAGTTGATACACATAGGACTTTAATAACATAAATACGACACATACACTTTTTGAACCACATATTTCTTCTCGTGCTTGGTAAATGGTTTTTTAATGTCTCCTTTAGACTGAACTATGAATACCCATGTAACATAAGTCAACATGGACATTCCGATTTGAATTTTGACATCACTAAGCATGTGTTCACGGCATTTCCTCAACTGCAATCTGTGCTTCAGAACTTAGTTGTCAGTTGTAGAACAAATGCTCATTTCTCAAGCTTTACAAAAACAATTCCATGTTCTGAAACTGGTCGTGCGCCACATCTACTCATTCACTTGAGTAAATAGTTCTAAAGGCACTCTGCTTTAGCTATTCTGCATGCTGCCTGCCAGGCAACACGCCACTGCTGACACTGGTCATGGTACACACCTAATAGTCTGACCTCCTTTTCCTACTAATTGCATTACATAGCCAGCTGGCTCCAGAAAGGAGTCGTCTGTTTGATTGAAGAATTCCTGCTTTTGGGTAAGCATGGCTGCTACTTTTACTAAGTAACAGTCAGGCCTGACATCCCCATTGTTTGTCTGACAGCGTGGCCATCCTAAAATCTAAGTTTTATTTGTAAATTAACCAAGAAACTTCCTGCCAGAACAGCGCTGCCTGGAGACTGATAATGTGTGCCTTTCATTCCCTTTCACTCTTACTGTATCACTGCCAATTTGTTTTTCTGCTGCTGGCCAGCCTTAGGCTATAAAAGCCTTGTAAGACATAAGTGCAATTATAATCCTGGAGTCAAATGAATTGGACAAATCCAATAGCACAGCTCTGTCCCCACTTTGCAAACCCCTACAGCACTTAGATTAGCTGCTAAAAATCTAATCTAGCTATAGCTAACAAATTTTTGCAGCGAAGGAGCATGAGTTCGGTATGGGGTTGCAACCAGATTTCTGAATTGGAAAAATTCTACTATGACAATGGGAGAAGATGGAATCAATTGTGTTAAAATTTTGCAGCTCATTTTTAAACTGTTAGGTACAATTTAGTTAGAATAAGACAAGGGACTGTGGGATGTTGTTACTGTGATTGATTTTCATTCTTGCTGCAAGACATCCAATAAAAAAAGTTTAACACTAATGACGCTAAAACCTGCAGCTGCAAAAGTTATCAGCTGAATTTTGATTACTTCAGTAGAAAGCCTTTTGTTCAGGGCCAAGTCTTTCAATGTTACTCTGAGCTATGCTATATATATATATTTTAACAAACAATAATGCTTTAAAAGGTGAGCCAGGCAAGAAAACAATGTATTGCTTCTCATCTAAGGGAAACAATTATTTGTAAATTCTTATTGTAGTCTATGGAAATTCCAGGGCCAAAATTCTTCTGTTCAATTTAGTGAATTTACACCAGAAGTGAATGTGTTCCTTTGTGTTTAGAAACAACAAGAACCCATAATAAAGTATTTAAGTAAAATTACTGCATCTGTCTATAGTTCCAAAACTCACAAAATTTATGGTCTGCTGCAAATTGCAGTACTGACAGGCTGCTTCCTTGGCCAGCAGGTGGTAAGACCGTCTGTCAAACTATTGAGTTTACTAGCAAAGCAAACTGATCAGTGCTCTATTTGTTTAGTCTAGAGACAGGCAAAAAGAATAGAGCACAGAATCCCAAAATGAAACCAGACACAGTAGTGTGGGTACTACTAGGTATTATGCAAGTGAAAGGTTCACTGAGAATCTGGTGAAACCAGATGGAAAGGAAGAAGGACAATTGCTGCCCTTTCCACATCCTTGAATGGTTGTGCACTATATTGCCTCTCAAAGACAGCTCTCTGTTTAGAATTGGACAGTTCTTGTAGCAGCATCAAGTCAATGAAGAACTATTTAAAATAAGGAGATTAAAAAAATCTCCCTTTGTCTCTCTCAACCCCTTTTGAAGACAGATGTAATTAGCAGTTTTTGTCTGAAGTTGGCCAGAGGCAGGGCAGGGTGGGCTGTAAGGACCCTGCCACATGTTCATATTAAAGCTGGACAGCTATGAAGTTGTTAGACATTTCCAAACACTAACTTTGTAGCTGACTGGTTTTTTTGCAACTGAATGGACATTTTTATGGCATGATAATTAGCTTGCATGTATGGCATGTCTAAATTTATTGCTCAATTGACCAGTTAATTCTGTAATATATGTAATGTGTGAAGTACTGTCACAAAGGGGAAGTTGCGGAAAAAGTAGTACTTTATATTTACACGTCATAACATTTTTATGTCCTGACACAGTGCTCTACAAATTTAAGATGGGAAATTGGATAATTTGTGCATGAACTTTTGCTTGGGTATCCTCAGGCCTATTGTACTAGGTCAGTGCTTTCTGTGATCTTATTAAGAGTCCTCTAGATCATCCATGCATTTTTCACATGGATGAATGACACAGCAGACCCAATTTGGGTATGACTGGCTCTGTGCAGAACAAAGGCAAGGAGGACAACTGACTAAAATGCATAAGATAATCAAACAGATGTGATTATTTACACATGTAGTCCTATCTTGTTCTATTGCTGTACGCACGGCCAAGTTTGGTGTGGGATTTCATAGCTGGCTCTTGTAAACTGCATTGAGTTCTGCTGTTAAGACTCTCTGTGGATTTTCCTCTCCGGGGATTGGAACATTTGTACTGATTTCAGCTCATATGAGTCAGCATATAATATCTGGGAGAAATGGACACCCTGAGAGTGAGGAGAGACCCCACAGGGCTTGCTATATACTCAAACATGTCTTTGGAGCTGATTTGGAAATCACAGATGCCCAGGTCTAAACCATCAGCTCAGCAGTCTCAACCTGAGCTCCATTTCACATCCATTATAGCTGCCAGGGGCTCATAGATTTATGAATCTTACAGATTTCTGTAGTTTCCTCTCTGGCTTTGAGGCACGTCTTGTCTCCACCTCCAGCTGGAGTTCTGAACAGTGACTGACTGTTATTTGATATTTTGTATAGGGAATTTGTTTCAGTGTGAGGAAGAGCCATGGCAAAGGACAAAAATATGTTAATTGTCCTTCTGCACAGACACTACAAAGATTTGTTCAGCTTATTTCTTTGCAGTAGCACACAGTTTGATCACTGCAAGCTCCCCCATTTCAACAGCAGTTCTTTCCAAGGCTCATAGCAATGAGTTTGTGAGGTTTTCTGTGGACAACAATGAATCAGCTCTGGCCACATCTCCTACCTCTTTGAATTTTGAACCCCACAGATTGCCAGGTACTGACTGCACTTGATTTTTGTGTCTGATGAAAAAGTCTGTCCTATTCTGGCCCTAGTGTTAACTGCTAAAAAAGGCATTAAGAAGTTCATTTTATTTCAGTTATGCTCAATCTAAATGTGCTGTTTGCAAGTAAAAAGTTGTGTTTTTTTTCTTAACTGCTAAGCTCACATTTTCTGACAATTACACTGAGCCCTCTTCACCCCTTGGATAATCAATCTGTCAAATATGGCTGCAATTCTGAGTCAGCCCTGAATATAACTTGACCCTGTTTTCAGATTGAATTTTAGAAAAGAACAGCTTTTCCCCCCCGGATATAAACTGATAACTACAGATAAAGACCTTAAACTGTTAGTGCCCTTAAAAAATCCCACAGGGAAATTCAATAATCAAAGAAAGGACCTAAAGGGTTAAATGAGCTAAAAATACTAAGATAAAAACTGTACTGAACATGACTCTGACTTGGTATCTTTTACTGCATGTGCACAACTACTGCAAAAACAAAAGTCAAGATTGTTAGGAGCTTGCTTATAGAGGAATCCCATGGATGGGCAAATTCGGAGGAAGGGGAGTATGACCATTCACCCCTCTGGATGTGTGGCACATGTGCAGTAAAGCTTTCTGAGCTCATTGGCTTGTCAGTGCAACTCCTGGCTGGAGCCACCACTTTGACATGGCTCCAGAACCCAGGAGGGTGACAGCATAACACTGCTGCTGATACCCCTACTTCTTCCCCTACTGCCAAATTCTGTACTGGGCAAGGAGGTGGGAACCGAGCAGTAGAGACATTCAACCCTGAGCCTTGGAGCTACACCAACAAGCCAGAGAGCACAGAGTTCACTGTGCATGCAAAGTACAACTAAAGTGGGGTGCAGCTGCAAACCACACACACTCCCTGGATTTCCCCCAATCCTATGTATAAATCAAGTACAACTTTCCTGGTTCTTCTGGAAAGAAAGAAGATGGACTTATAATCAGAGCAATACAGTACTACAACAACTTGTAGGGCAAATTATATTCTTAGCTGTACCTGTACAAATCTGTTAATCTTTACCATGCTTTTGTAAGCATACTGAAAATACAATCTGAGGACAATGCAGTGTGCAGATGTGAGTGAAGGCATGGTTTGGGTTGAAGAATTTTTATTACAGATGTTATGGGAAAAAGGAAAGGACACAGCCAAAACCAGGGTGAGTCTGCAGTGTGGGGTAGTTAGAAATTCCACTTAGGCCCCTGCCACATGTTACATACATTATGCAATTAACTGGTTAATTATGCAAGAAATTTAGACTGGCCAGACATACAAAATAGTTATCACACCATAAAAATGTTCATCCAGCTATAAAGAGTCAGCCAGATACAAAGTTAGTGCTTGAAAATGTGTATCAACTTTATAGCTGGTTTCTATCCAGCTTTAATTTGAACACATGACTGTGCCCTTATTTATTCAGTGCTAAAGGAAACATGATATTTGGGGAACATGGAACCTCACAATAATATTTTATAGTAACTTTTCAAAGCAGGCTGCAAGGCAAAAGGAATAGCTGCTATTGACAGATAATAGGCATCTCAGTGTAGGATACGGTGTCATTTGTCCTTAAAATAGGCAGAGATTTGCTACTGCCTCAAAACCTTTCTTGATTCTGAAGCACTTGGCAGTTACTGCTCAAATCTCATAACTCCTCTTGCTCAGGAAGCATTCTAGGCTGTTTTTATATTGGTCCTGGTTATCCATGTGAATAGTCTGATGATAATTTCCATCTCTGGTTGGATTGCTAGGTTTCATGTGCTACTTGTCAGTTTTCTTTTTTAAAATAATCATTCACTAGTTCACATGTATTTATATTTTATCACATTTTATTATAGCGTATTTATTTTTATTTCATTGAAGGAATTCTTGAGAGCTTTGGCAGGGAGGCAACATATAAATGAAATGATTACTATTATTATTACTAATAATGGTATTTGGATGCTGCCATGGAAATGCTGCTCTGCCATAGATTCCAGTATGTTGATGGCCCTTAATTTAGGGCAGTGAGTTGCAGAATTGAATGCCTGTGTGCTGCAGAACGAAAAGCACCCTGCTCGCACCAAAGCAGTACATGATTTTTTTCCCCAGTTCAAATTCTGATTTAAGCCCTTCAAAATCATTTGCAACTAATACCTTACATATTCCTGCCAGTGCAAAAGATAGGCATTAGCTACCTTTTTGGTCAGTGAATCATCTGAATCAGATGGCATTCTTGTGGACACATGAAAAATGACTTCCACAGTAGAGGTAGCATAATATGGTGCTGTTTGTCCTGTGCTGCCATTACGTTGCAGACCGCCCATAAATCCACAGTGCGTTGAAAGATCAACCTTATTGATGCAAGAGAAAAAGAAAACAAGTAAGAAAAAGCCCTGTTCTTATTTAGTTCTATTAGAAGTGATTAGAGCACTGATCATCAAAAGTGAATGTGCTCTTGTTTTGTTTTGTTTTGTTTAAGTGTTAAGGATTTAATTTTGTAGAACCCTCTCTACAAGGGTTGCAGCCAACTTGTATGCAAGAGAGCTGCCTTCCCTATTCAAGACGCCTTCCCTTGGTACATGCCTTGTCTACAAAAAACAATCTGCCACACTTTTCCAACTCTGCAATTTGTAATCACTAAAACTAGTGACTAGGCAGTTATCATGGCTATAGTGATTTTCCTACCTATAAACATAATTTGCCTGTGAATACAGGGGACTGGACTTAAAGGGGTCCAGTAGGCCTCTTCCAATCCTATGTCCCTAATATACTTTCTTTAATTTTTATGGGAAGTCCAGACAACTGGTATTATATCTGCTGGCAAATGAAGAAAGAAAATCAAAATAATTCTGTAATATTATTTTAAGGGGTAATTTTGGCTAAGCAAATGTGCTTAGCACATTCTCAAAAACAAATAGATGACAAAAAGCAGGATCTCTGTCCTTCCCAGGCACGCTATCTGCCCTTGTAGCTCAGTCATTGTACCTCTACAACCTGGATGGAGTCCATTGGTTCAGAACTACTCTCTCAATCATGTAGTCTAGGAGCAATTCATCAAAGATTACTGGTAATCTTCAAATGATTCAGGGCATTCTGCCACCATAACCCACCCACTGCAGTAACATGAAACCTCCCAGGTTCCAGGGGGCTTGAGACCTCAGCTTTCACTAGTAGGGAAAGAGGAAAGACATAGTCAACCTGTGGCGACAACAGAGGAAGGAAAGCACCAATCTTAAAAGCATCATCCTCATCCAAAAGTTGGATCTGCCTGAGGTTTAGCCAGTTGCTTTGCAATCCCTTTCTTGATATTATGTGACTTGTACAGAGTGTGGATAGATTTCTCTCTGTCCACAAAGAAAACTGACATGCTTGTTGGTGTTTTCTAGTTTTTTGTGTCATGAGTTACTTATGTAGGTGAGCAGGGTCATCTCTTTCTATCTTCACTACTCTGCATTTTAGATAACAGCTGAAATGAAGGAGTGAAAAACAAACTGCCTGTGGCCTGAGTTTCGGAAGTGCTGAACATGCAGGAACTCCTCTGACACCCACTGAATTGGTGGGCCCTCAGTGCCCTTGAAGATCAGTTCCTTCACTGTCACACATGTGGGAGCATTCTGATCAAAACTGATGGTCTTCTGGCATTTGTGACCAGTATGAGAGGTACATTCCAGAAGGTACAGATGGCCCAAAGTAAATAATACCCTCTCATGGGACTAGGAACAACTTCAGGCCTGGTGGAGGTATCAGGTGACACAAGATGCAAACAATTTTTACATAGTCAGATCCAAAGAGTTTTTGTGGAAGTGAACCTAAAACAGCCCTATCTGTTCACCAAAGTTATTTACTGAATGCCAATCTCTGTAGGTTCTAAGCAAACATCCTGCACATCTGAGCTAGACAAATGCAAAAGCAGAGATTGGACCCCTGAGAGATTTTTGATCCAAGGTATATTAAAACATAACTTTCCCTAGTGAGTATGGAGTTGGACCCACGCAGCCAGTTCTTAGATTTGAAAGTAACTTAGCTGTATCTACTGGTAAGCATCAGCCACTATTTGTTGAATGTCTGGTCCCAGAATTTGGTCCAGATGAACTGGTGTTCCAGCTGAAGATGTGATAGAAGCTCTTTTCTCCAAAAAACTATGTCACAGTTACACAGATGAAAGCATATAATTTGAGGGGAAGAGGGGGGCAATGTTTACATCAAACACTAGGGTTTCATGTTATAATTAACTGCACAAGACAAAAATACAACGGAACAAGTAGGCTGGTCACATAGAATATATAAGTTTACATCCTTGAGATCCAGGACGTAGAAAAACTCTTCCAGGTTTGTTGCAGGAACATTGACTTCTCTCATGCCATGAGAAAAGAGAGCCACAAATTTAAAATGCAACAAGATTTTGGACAGCCAAGAGTGATTACTAAATGGGGAGGCCAGCTATTATCCCAACTGTCAGCAGGTGTTCATCCCGATTCATATATTCAGCAAAAAGTTTATGGACACGAGTGAGATAAAATGAATCAAAATTTAAATGGTGTAACCATAACTAGTGAAAAATCTTTTTCAGGACTCTGGGATCTTGCATGGGGGGGATCCACATCTGTGAAGATTTTTGCAGTCTTTCCTGAAAAAATATGAAGTACTTCTGTGTGCTTATGGCTCTTCAGGCAATGGGGATTTTGCTGTGGAATCTCATATCACGTAACCTAAGACTCTACTTCTGGCCTAGGAAGAATGAGGGAACCTAAATAAGGGACCATAAACTTTCCACAAATGGCAAGTTGTTTTTCCACAATTGTTCTGTGGAGGAAAAAAAAGGCAGAACAAGATAACAATTGGGCACATTTTCCAGTGGAACGGTTTCCCATAGCTAGGTCACATACAAAATGTCACAGAAGTAGTTAAACAGCTAAAAGAAGCATGGATTCAAACAGGGCTCTAGGTAAAAGTGAACAGGTTTTGTTGAGCTCACAGTAAAACTGTTCCAACTTTCTTTTTCTGTCTGACATAGTAGGAGCCTAGAATGTCCCCTGACTAGCCTGGCATCCAGGAAGTAAAAGAAAACTTATTTTATTCTGGAACCTGACAAATCTAAAATGCACTGGTCATTCTGCATTTCATCTAATAAGCTAAAACAGTAACAACCAGTTTCCTTTTTTTAGGCTAATAAAAAGTTGTACTTCTGTTGTTCAATACAGCACGCTGAAATTCTAGATGGTGAAAAACATTTCACATCCAAACATGCTACAAAAAGGTACATGAAAATAATCTTGACACTGGCTGCTTTAGCTTCCTCAGAAAATAAAATGTTTCAAAATTATATTAGTTGGAAAATAGTTATTATACGAAATGTCTGTTCAGGAAACTATTTCTTTTTAAACCAGGAGTGCTCAATCCCAGCCTGCAGGGCAGATCTGGCCTCCAGAGCCATGTCATCCAGCCCGAGGCTCTGGAAATTACCGAGGCTCTGGAAATTTGGTAGCAGGTGAATGGTAGCAGCATGTGGGGTTGGGAAAATGCACGGCCAAATCTGGGCTTCCATAATTGGGCCAACGTGTGTGGCTGGAACCGGGCATGTGGGCTTAGACTGGTGTGTTGGACTGTACCCAAGAACCAACCCCACACAGGGATGGAAGGTTGAGTCATGGTTTTAAACAGTAACATAAAATATAACTTTATTTCTCCTTACGAAATTAAAAAAAAAAATGCACTCAGTGTACATTTGCATAGCTTATAAAACACTGCTGAAACTCCATCCAACATAATCATTTTAAAGCTTGCCTCAATTTGTTACTATTACCTCCCAGCCCAATCCAGCAACAAAATCTTCATATGCTTGGCTTCCTCTTGCATTAGACAGTATTGAACATTTGTCCTCTTGCCCTTCTGCAATGTAAAACACTGCAATCTTGTGAGTTTCACGACTACAATTAGAAGTAATAAGAAATCAAAGTTAATTCAATTTTATTTCAAATTAAGAGAAGTTGTACTTTGAAAAGTGACTTCATAAAAATGATACTATTTTACTCAAGGTACACAGATATATATTGTCATATAACTCCAATTCAGAGGCAGAAATGTATTTTTATCTCTTTCTAGTACTGATTATACCCTAGAGCCAACATGATTCTGAGAATGAACTGGATTCTATTATTTTTGTGCATCAGCAAAATAATTGATTACCAAGTTCCAATTACAGGGTTAATCACTTACATCTGTGCAAACTCACTGAAGACAATAGAGTTGCACAGGTGTTAATGAGGGCACAATTTGGCCTGCAGAATCTTAATTACTGATAATGATGTACAAGAAGGAAAAAAATATTTACTGACTTTTATATCTCAGGTTTAGTTTGCAGGACTGGCAGTTAAACAAATGCTTATATGAGGGTAAACTGAGCATAATTGGGATGAAGATTACTGAGGCACAGTACAAATCTTACAATGTCTCTTAATCTCACTTATCAAAGAAAAATCACACATTAAGGAATGGCAAAGAACACCATAACATTCAGAACTCTATTCTGCCACTATCTTTTCCTAGTGAGGTGGGTTTACATTTGGCTCCTTTCAGACCTGATGTCATGTGGATCATCTCAAAGGAAATTCTTTTTATGGAAAATGTTGATTAAACATTATACATTTAAAATACCTCCTGGTTCCTTTTACCATGATGGAATACTGTTTATTTCCCATTCCCAATCCCAATCCAGGTAAAGAAAAAAAGATAAGAAAAGAAACCTTTTCATATTTAGCTCAGGGAGAGGGCCTCATCTACATGGACTGTAGAAGGTACAGGGGAAGCAATCACAGACTGATTGATATAATATCTATGAATGTTCTCTCACCCAAATATAAACAAACACCATATATACGAAGAGGAACAAATATCTGCATTGCTAACACATACAATTTGTATGAATGTCTGTTTTGGGGGATTTACTACAAAAATATGGTTTTAGCATTAACCGTGATTAGTACATTTTACCTACCATTGCCGGGAGTCTAGATTTTTCAGCTCTCTCAGTAATTTAGAATTTTTCTTGAGTAGATGAAAGCTTTTTCTACAAAAGTAGTAAAAGATTTTAAAGGAAAATGCTTCTTAGAACATATGAAACAGTTTTTATTATTCAAACAGCTAAGCAAAAGATGAAAGAACCAGTATGATTTAAAATGCATTTATGAACAAACTGCACTAGTCAAATCTTATTAGAATCTGATGAGCAACTCAAATTATATGGTAAAAACTGAAACAACACTCTCTTTTCAACTACTAATCAATCACACAATTCTCTCACTCTTTCCAATGTTCAGAAAAAATATTAATTTTGAAGTCATCCTGAAATTAACTGTATTTGGGCCCTTTCAAACCAAGGAACCCTTTTCATGGAGAATGTCATGCCAGCAGCTCCAGCTTGTGTATCTTTGGAAATCACTATAGTAGTTGCATGGCAGGGGAAGACACAAGAGAGTCTTGCTTTTTTTCAGTTAAATAGCAGCAGTGCCACCACCACTAAACTACAGCCATAAATTCTTACCTTCTATCCCAAGAGTTCATTCCTAAGTCATTTAACAATAACCTGCAGAAATAAAATGGTGCTTGTGGTTCAGCAGGACTTGGTTCTTCTTGATAAGCTACTTTCATATCAAGATTAGAATCACATTTATATATATATTCTTTTTCTTGGGCACTCTGCCTTATTAGGGCTTCTATGATCTCATTCTCTTGGTCACAGTTCATACCAGATGGTGGAGGTGATGGCTCATTCAGTTTTCGCTGAGGATGTAAAAGGCATTCAGGACTAGTGCTACCAATCTTTTCCAGCAATGTGTCAAGAGCATCTTCTCCTTCTTCTACTTGAGCAACATCTGTTGGGGACTTGAATTGCTTCTCACAACTGCTTGAAATCACAAGTGAATTCATTCCATTTTGCCGTGGTAGACAGCCTTCCAAAGGTCCATATAGTATCCTGCCATCCCAAGAATACTTCCCTGAGATATCTCTAACTATTACTCTTACATCGGAGGGAGCTCCTGCTGGCTCAGTCTCCAGTCTCCTTTCTGCAGGAATTTGGAGGTAAGATATAAGAGTGCTGTCATTAAATACAAATAATTGCAAGTTTGGACTTCGGAAGACTTCTGAAGACAGTTCAGAAGATTCCACATACAAGTTCTCATGATTCTCACTTATAAGGCTATGCAGAATGGCAGGACCTCCACTAAGGGGATAGTGACCTAAGTGGTTTACTAGATGTGTCATAACCATCCGTGCAGTTAGAGGTATTAATTCCAAGCTTCTTCTTTTTTTTTCTGAAAGCAATCAATGAAAAAATACTAATGAGAAACAGTAGCAAATTGTAATCAAAATGTTTACCAGCAGATTTAAATCAATAAAAAGACACACTGGAGGCTGTTAGCCTATCTTGATTTTTCGCTTTTTCCCCTTTGAAATCATCCCTTTTTTTGGTTATAGAAACTTTTAACAAACAATATACATGGTCTTACATTTATTTCAGAAATAAACTTTATATTTCAAATGTCATTTTCTTCTATTTTACAATTCCAGTCATTTGCCTCATACTGTAGTTTCCTGCATATACACTGATTTCAAAGATACTAAAGAGTGAGAAAACTTAGCAACAAGGATCTTGGTAAAGAGATGCACTTAAAAGAATCTAAAAGATTTTATCTTCCATTCTTTAATAAATCATATTTTCTTTTGAGTGAATTAGTCTTTCTTGCAATCACAAAGTCTCTTGGGACACTGACATGTTAGGATTCTGACTGATGAAAAACATCACTGGCAAATACAGTTTTGTAGGTCATTGAGGTTCTGAAAGAAACTTGAAAAATATTAGACTATTGTAATCACAATGAGATGTGAATTTGAACAGAAGATTTCTTGCTCCTGCTGACACAAGTAATCAGAAAAAAAATCTCCGCAGGAAAATTTAGGGGGAATGGCAAAATAAATTAAATGCATTCAACTTTTTGAATAACAATAAAGAAGACCAAGTAATAACTCTACCACCTCTAAATTGGAAGTTACGGCTGAAGAAGGGAAGAAGGAGCTGGGGTGTGTGCTTCAACTTTCTTTAGACACCTGATTTAAAAGAACATCTGAACAATTCTCATAACTGAACTTCAAAACCTATCATCCATACACATACCTTGTTTCTTATTCCTGAAACTCAATTTTATTACAAGTCCTTGGTTATACAGCATGTAAAAAGCATCCTCATTGTAACTGGCACTATCTAGTCTGGCGCATTTATGGACAACAATAAGGTCCATTTAATGATGCTGAAGGTTCAAACTGGAAGCTCTCAGAATCTATCCATTATTTATTTTGGAGAAATTGTATTATAGTGAAATTAGTGAAAACACAAATGAACATGTTCAATTTGTGATTTAAGTTCCTGATCTTACTGCCATATCAAATAAATTTGAACCAGGATTTCAGTGACCATTTAAAAATATTACTACCTTCGCACAAGGTAGAAATGTTACTTATCAGCAGCAGACTCTTCAAAAGTGTCATCTCGGCATGCTTCCTCTTCTGGCATGTGTTCTCTTTTTGTGGCTCAGTTTATGAAGCTTTTAGGAAAACAGTACCCTTTGGCATATATTGTTTTTCATAGTACTGTATGATCAAAGCTGAGATTTTAAGAGGTCATTAAGTCCACAACTACCTCAGTTTCCTCTGCCAACTCATAGCTGCTAAATGAGTAAAAATTAGGGTAAAAAGAGAATGTGGGTATATGTAACCAATGTACAAAGTGAGGAAAACATTCTTGAGTAAGTTACCAGAACATACATCTCATTTTAGAAACAGATCCTTATCATTCTCACTTGTGACAAGCAAGCAGTGCAAAACAGGAAGATGAGCCAAAGAATTCATATTCAAAAAGGTTTGCTTAATTGTCTTCACATAGGAAGCCCTAGGTCTAGACAACAAAATAATAAACAACTGATCTGGGCAGAAGCTCCAGACATTTACAGTGGAAAGTGTGGCAGAATGCCATCTCTGTCTCTTCCCAAACTCTACTATCAGGCAGATGATGAATCTGACAATTTGGTTACCATGGTCACTGCAGAGGGCAGACACCTCTGGTCCCATCAGCTTCAGGTAGCCCCGAGTTGTAACCTGAGCTCGATACATTCCCGAGGGAGGGGGAAACATGGTCCTTCTGCCTACGTGACTGGCCTCACACACCTGGGTGGGGGCTTAAACTCCCTGTTGTTCTAAGCAATATCATGACTGGGAGGGGGCTAGAGACCCTGCCAGTCTACCCAGCAACCAGTGATGCATTTCAAATTGGTTGGCTGGCAGCAAATAGCTGCTGGCCTTCATTGGATCAGGTAAATGAGGTCATAAGGTCTATATAAGTTAAGGACTGCCCAGGAGGAGGGGCAGTAGCCATGATGAGAACTCTCAGAGAAGCTGGACCATCTGAAACTCGCTCTCTCTTGAAACTCATGTTCGGTGAACTGCTTGCTTCCAGAGGGACTCTCCACTTGCCTCTGGATGATACTTGCAAGTAAACTACTTGAAATCTAACTAGATATAAACCTTGAAGTAACTCAGATGAGTGATCAAAGGCTACCATGCCACTGTTTGCTCTAAGGTATTTCTCTGATATTGCTCTACCCTGTACCCTATTCCAAACCTACTCCTTGCAACCAATACAATTCTCCTCTGTATCTACCATGGGAGACTTATTGGGAGAGGGTCTAGATTATAATTTGGGGTCCCCTTGGTTTGGCTGATTATGGGAGACCACCATTTGTGCTTCAGACTGAGGCAAGCACCCCAAGTTCTTGCAGTGGGTCAAATACCCCTCAAGGACTACCAGGCCTCTGTTTCCCGGGGGGCACAGGGCCAAAGTCAGTCCAGACTCTGGGTGGTGGCGGTGTTACCCCTAGGCTTGCAGGTGTGCTCCAGGAAGGGGGTTGGCCGGATGTGAGGTGCCCTCAGGGAGGCACTTGGAGACAGGAAGGTGGTCGGGTGCAGTGAGGCAGGTGGTTCAATGCAGGAGCATGCCCTACTGGGCCACCACAGAAACAACATGGAAGAAGGGCATGAAATGCTGCTTTAGCTCTAGCAGAGCAAACCTCGAAATCTTCAAATACTCATGTCCCAGCTAAAAAACATGCACTGCTAAATCCATTCTAACAAACTGGATTTGCACTGATTCCCCAAAGGCTGCAGAAAATCAGGAGACTTCTTAAACGCCTTAGTTCTACCCAAATAAAGTCAAAACTCTTTAAGGTTAAGGTGCCCTATTTATCCTTTAGTTTTAGAAAGAAAACTTGGAGATTAGTGGCTTAATTTAGCTGAAATTAATTTCAGTAAACACTCTGGATGGGAGCAAAAGGCAACTTTGTTTTTGTGGTACACAGTGAAAGCAGAGTCAGACAATATACAACAACTTCTTCCAGATATAGTTGTGATTTAAAATACTGTTCATTTTTAAAATAAAGAATGCCTCAAGCCTCTTCTTCTATACTGTTTTGTTACTTAAAATCTATTTTTGCTCTGAGCATATCCTTATGAGAAGGGTTTCTCAAAAGAAATGGTGCAGAAGCCTTAGAAGTTGACATGAATTAGAAGTTGGAACCACATCACTGAATGTGGTTCCAAGCCAGGTGGGGGAGTGCCTGAGATGTGACCGATGCCTCCTAGTAGCATCCCTCAAGAAGCAAGCAAGAGAGATACAGGAGGAGGCAGCATGTCTCTGAAGCATCCTCCACCATAAGGACTTAATTGATTCATTGCTGAAGGAGGCCGCTAAGACTGTGGAGGAAGGACTGCCAGAGGCAGTCCCAGAAAGGTGGAATAGGACTCCCAGAAAGGTGGAAGCTTGTGACCTCTGGCAGCAAGTAGAATCTCCACCTTTGCCTGGAGAACAGATATG
The DNA here is from genome assembly GCF_001723895.1 of Crocodylus porosus. NCBI lineage: Eukaryota > Metazoa > Chordata > Crocodylia > Crocodylidae > Crocodylus > Crocodylus porosus. The sequence goes on from NW_017728931.1 coordinate 3,231,110, forward strand.
GAGCCCTAGCAACAGAGGAGGAGGAACATGTTCCATTAGTACAAGTGCTGGAGAGGCCAGCAAAGGGCTGTATTCTTGACCTGCTCACAAACAGGGAAGAATGTAGCAGGTGGGGAATGTAGCAATGGATAGTAGCTTGGGCAGCAGCTAGCACAAGACGATTTAATTCACGATCCTGAGGAAAAAAAGGAAGGAAAGCAGAAGAGTAAGGATCCTGGACTTCAGAAAAGCAGACTTCAACTCACTCAGGGAACTGATGGCCAGGATCCCTTGGGAGGCCAGTCTGAGGGAGAAAGGAGTCCATGAGAACTGGTTGTATTTTAAAGAAACCTTACCCAGAGTACAGGAATGAATCATCCTGATATGCTAGGAGACTAGCAAGTAGGACAGAAGACCAGTTTAGCAGGAAACTCTTCAGTTAGCTAAAACACAAAAAGGAATCCTATAAGAAGTGGAAACGTGGACAAACAACTAGGGAGAAATATAGGAGTACTGCTCAGGCATACAGGGATGAAATCAGGAAGCTCAAAATGCAACAGGAGCTGTAGCTAGTAAGGGACATGAAGGGTAACAAGGGGTTCTACAAGATTGCCAGCAGCAAGAGGAAGATCAGGGAAAGTGTGGGTCCCTTACTAAATGGGGGAAGCAACCTAGTGGCAGATGGTGTGGAATTAAGTACTCAATACCTTTTTCACCTCAGTCTTCACAGGCAAGATCAGCTCCCACAATACTACACCTGACAGCACAGTCTGGGGAGGAGGTGAGCAGCCAACAGTGGTGAAAGAACAGGTTAAGGACTATTTAGAAAAGCTGGATGTGTGCAAGTCCGTGGGGCTGGACACAATGCACAAGGGTGCTGAGGAAGTTGCCTGATGTGATTGCAGAGCTGCTGGCCATTATTTTTGAAAACTCGTGGTGGTTGGGAGAGGTCCTGGGTGACTGGGAAAGGGCATATATAGTGCCCATCTTTAAGAAGGGGAAGAAGGATCCAGGGAAATACAGACTGGTCAGCCTCACTTCAGTCCCTGGAAAAATCATGGAGCAGGTCCTCAGGGAATTAATTTCTAAGCACCTGGAGGAAAAGAAGGTGATTAGGAATATTTAGCAAAGATTCACCCACGGCAAGTCATGCCTGACCAACCTGACTGACTTCTGATGAGATGACTGGCTCCAAGGATGCAGGATGAGCAGTGGATGCGATATACCTTGACTTTAGCAAGGCTTTTGAAACAGTCTTCAACAATATTCTTCAAACAAGGTAAGGAAGTATGGGTTGGATGAACAGACTGTAAAGTAGATGGAAAGCTGGCTGGATTGTTGAGCTCAGAGGGTAGTAATCAATGACTTGATGTCTAGCTGGCACCTGGTATCAAGTGGAGTGCCCCAGAGGTTGGTCCTGGAGCTGATTTTGTTCAATATCTTCATCAACAACCTGGATGATGGGATGGGGTGCACCGTCAGCAAGTTTGTAGATGACATCAAGCCTGGGGGGAATAGTAGATATGCTGGAGGACAGGGCTAGGATTTAGAGAGACCTTGACAACTTGGAGAACTGGACCAAAATAAATCTTATGAAGTTCACTAAGGATAAGTGCAAAGTTATACACTTAGGACAGAAGAATCCCATGCAATAGTACAGGTTGGGGACCGACAGGCTAAGCAGAAGCTCTGCAGAAAAGGACCTGGGGTTACAGTAGACAGTAAACTGAATATGAGCCAACAGTGTACCTTTATTGCAAAGAAGACTAACAGCATATTGGGCTGCGTTAGTAGGAGTGTTGCCAGCAGACTGAAGGAAAGTGATTCTTTCCCTTTATTTGGCATTGATGAAACTGCAACTGGAGTACTGTGTCCAGTTTTAGGCCCCCCACTACAGAAAGGATCTGGACAAATTGAAGAGAGTCCAGCAGAGGGCAACAAAAATAGCTAGGGGGCTGGGGCACATGACTTATGAGAGGCTGAGGGAACTAGGCTTATTTAGTCTGCAGAAGAGAAGCCGGGAGGGGGGGAAGGGGGCGCAGATGACAGAACAAGGAGCAATGGTCACAAGTTGAGGCAAAGGAAGTTTAAGTTTGATATTAGGAAAATGTTTCTCACTGGGGGGTAGTAAAGCACTGGAACAGGTTACACAGACAGGATATGGCATCTCTATCTCTGAAGGTTTAAAGACCTGGCTAGACAAACTCTTGGCTGGGATGATCTAATTGGTCATGATCTGCTTTGAGCAGGGAGTAGGACTAGATGACCTCCTGATGTCCCTTCCAATCCTGATTTTTTATAATTCTATGAATGCACTTTCCCCCACCTTCAGATATATAGTTATGTCATGCTATGTTTCAAACAAATTTCAGAAGGACAGGCAATGCAAACCCCCTATATCTGAAGTTGAACAGGAGGTTAGAATGATTATGCAGTGCAAGTAACAAATACGTATTTAAACATCCCATTTTCTTGGTTGCTGAGATAGGTGAGGCTTCTGAAAAGAGTGGAAGTGGCAGGATTAAAGATATTTCTTCTAGAACTGAAGACAACAAACAGGGTATCCTTCTTAGACAAGGCTAGGTCATCCCCAAAGATCTTTCCTATACCGTGTGAGATCTGTTGTTAGACAAGCCCTTGCTAGCAAATGGGAAAATGTTCTTGGTTAGTCACAACATACTGGTATATGATGAATAACTTAATTTGGGAATGTTGCCTGTGTATGTTACCTACTTTACCCGATATATCACATGAAGCAGAGAGTCCCTGATTAAAAGCCATGTAACCATTAATAACAGTATTTTTAGCTGTCTTCTTCCTCAGGGGCATAATCAAAGTAAAGGGAACACCTCAGTCCCAGAGTTGGAACAGATATTGGCCAAGACAGGTTGGTAATTGGTGATATGGAATCCCAGAGTTCCCGAACAGTATGCCCTTCTAATCAGAGAAGCCAGTCTCGCTATCATCTGTGGTGGAGCAGAGTAGCCTACACCTTTTTCAAAAGTGGCTCTGCCTGCAGGAAGAACAGGTTCTTACTCTAACAAAACTATGGTTCTTCACAATATTGCCAGTGTGAAGCCAGCTGTAGATGCAAATGTACCTCATGGAGGCAAGATCAACTCTGTCTGAATATCTGTCTGCTTGGACTACACATTTTAAAAAGTTACATAGAACTCTTAAAGAGTTCTGGTTAAGTTATCATTCTTTCTTTCAGTATGTCTTATGTGTTGATCCAGGTATCGACTTAGGATAGCAGGAGTGGGGACTTTCAGCTGCATGCTTGAACAAGGACGGGAGTACTGCTTTCCTCAGGCAAACAGCTGATCATGTCTAAGGCAAAGCATCTGATAAACAAAAAGGGGCTACTCTACATTTCTGCCTTATAAATATCTGATACCTGAACATCCCTGAAGCAGGACAATGATGATGCTTGCACTGTGCTAAGTAAGCCTCGATGTTCTATGGGCTAGGTCCACCAAGCAGCTGGTAACTCAGTGAAATACTGCTGTCCTGGTAGAAAATATAAGCATAAAGGTGTTTATTCAATTTATCCTGGAGAGAAACATGGCCCTTCTGGAGCTCCCCTGTGAAAGAAACTCTTGCAAGAATAAACGCACCCCTTCCAGTCCAATCTGGTAGGGGAGTGGAGCAGCAGGGCAAAGTCCCCCACCCATTCCCCAGATCAGTGTAGGAGGGGACTGGAGCTGCCAAAGCTCTCCACTCTGGGGAAAGCATGGAGAGCAGGGCAGAGGGGGCAGCTGCATGCCTATACTGCTCCCTCTCTTAAGACTTCTAGCTTTCCATTATTAGAAATGAACTTGTTTGAATGCTTGTTCAAGGTCACGGTTTTGATAGTCTCCATGAGGCCATGGCTTGATGATGTTTTAAAGAGTTTCATAGACAATTTATTTGGTTTACATGAAATTCTGAGCCCAATTTAGGAATGAATTTTTGGGTGTAGTATTATAGTGCTACCTCATGGATTACTATAGCAGATAGTAATACTACTATAGCATTACCTTTCTGTAATGTCACATGAGGCCATAAGCGTCTATAACTTGCTCACTCTCCCGGCTAATGTGATAGCCTTTAAGAAGACACTCTTCAGAATGAGGCACTGAATGTAGGGAGCAAGTTCTATGTTGGCGATCCAGGACAATGGTAGAAAAGCATATGTAGGAGAACTTGGACTACTGAATAAAACAGCCAGTGGCAACATAAATCTCATGGTTTTAATTCTTTAGGACTTTTGAAGAGAGGAGCTTTTGAGACTACTGAACTTTACTAAATATCTTTCCTCCTCAACGGCACAAAGTAGCTGCCTTCCCTCCAACACAATGGTTTAGACATATTCCACTCATTTGCAAGACATAACAGAAGTGGGTTGTGAGGTATTTCCTCTCCCTCCACCCTCCAGAGGTGAGCTCTAACACCTCTTTTAGTAGATAGCTTTAACATCTATTCCATGATTTGCATCTTTAAAAAAGTTGAACAGATAATTGCTTTTAAACATTCTTTGTGGCTCTATGAAGTTTTGTTACATAATATTGAATATTACAGCATATAATTTATTGTCCAGATCAGATTAAAATCTAGAAGAAGAATGCCAGTTATGGATGAGCTGTGCTTTACCTCCTTTTCAGAGCCTTTGAGTACATCTGGCTACCTACCTGGGTAGAAACACATAAAGCTATCACTCTCACTGGATCTCTGGGCTATAGCTCCTGTTTGCTGACCGACTCAACTCTGTTTGGCACCATAAACCCTTTTCCATCAAAAGCCTGTGACAGAATAAATTTGCAATCACAGAGAAACAGCTTCTTCAAAACAAAGCATTATTTATTCTTTTATTTCAAGATAGAGAATATTCAAAGCCAAATGTTTAAGCAATACAAGTCTTTAGAAATATTTCCCCATACTTAAGTCCTAATCTTTCCTTGCAAACTGTTAAACTTGTTTCAGTCCAATTACCTCTCTCTCTGGGTGGGAAGGGACAGCTTGATTGGCTGAAACGTATTTTCTGGCTTAAGTCTCTCAGTATCAGTCTTTGCTGATGACCCATTCAGCATCCTTATTTACTGATTTATTTCCTAGGGTGACATCTTTCTGATTTAAAATGCCCTTTGGTTCTAGAAAGAATAATCTTTGCCATCCCTAGTGGGCACTATCCTGGAAGGGGGAGGGAGGGGGAGTGTTATTTTCCACTTAATACCTTTTCCATTGTTTCCCTAAAATCCCTAGGTATTCTTTAGGATAATATTTTATACTTCCCATTGTTTCATTTCTGTTAGGCTGCATGCATACATACACCCAAATAATCTGGTGGAATTCTCCTGGGTTTGTTTTCTTGATAGAAAAAACTAACTTAGAGATGTCTGAACAGATATTTGGATGCTGAGCCCATAAGGAGCAGAGAGCTAGCAGCATTGACATTGCACAGCCAGGAGCCCTCTGTTCACACGTCTCAGCATGCTCTGTCAGCTCCCTCAGTCTGCCTGAAGACAGATGCCAGAGGCACAGGGCAGCCTGGATTGGTTGACTCAGACTGCCCAGGATCAGCCTGGGTCTCCTTGCAGCACAATATGGGGATGGTGAAAGGGGCATGTTCTGCTCCCTGCTCACCTGGGGCTGTAGGGTCCAGCCCAAGTGATACCGTCTCCTGGGGGGAAAGCAGGGGGTGAAGCACCTTAGTATGTTGAAAGACTGCGTTGTGGCTTCTTTCAGAAAAGGAAGTGTACAGACATTCAGTCTCCCAGGGGAAACTCTCTTGGGAGCAATTTAATATGGTTGTCTCTGGGTTTTCTCCTGGAGTGGCCATTTTTGCTGTGGAAGAAAATCCCAAGTATCTGTATACTTGTGGTTTCTACTGAGAGAGAATCAGCTCTGTAGTTTCTTTTACGTATTCCAGCAGGATAATAACAAATGGGTAAACTGATAGGATAGTTAGAAGTAATACACATTATTCCTCCATACTCTACAATAACCATGAGTAAAAAAAAATTTGACAGAGTCAAGCATTTAGCTTTTATTTCAGTGCTGTGAAACCTGACAGGCTTCAAGTTCACTCCAACACACAGCCATAAAACGCAGCTGAACCCTATCGTGAAAATGCCTGGGTCCTTGTCCAAGAAGCAAGGATTTTTTATGCAAGAAATATGGGTCCTTGTACATAAGGGGAGAGAGAGAGGTAGATGGAGACAAAGAGAATGAACAAACCTTGCTTCAAGTTTTAGCAAAAGAACTGACCAAAACTAGATATTACCCAACAAGCACCCCTGTAAAAGCTGGTGAATTAACTATGCCATTAAGTTTCTGAAAGAAGGCTAACAATGACAGCTCAGTAATATACCTCTTCTCTATGACATGTCTTCAAAGTGACATAGGAATTTGCTTCTCTGTTGTGTGTATTGTGAGGTAGAGACAATTGGCCTGGAAAGTGTGCATCTGGGATGGTTTTGGTAAGGTTTTGGGAAGGAGGGGAAGAGGGCGATACCTTTCTCTAAACAGTAGTGATTCCTGTAGGGAAAACAACGCATTTGTGCAAGGCAGGGGGAGAGGGGAGGGTTGCTCTCATGATATACAACTGAACTGAACATGTCTCATAATTTTAAGAATTGCAAATCTAAAAACAAATTTTTTGCTTCCATTTTCTCTATTTTAATACACTTTGCTTTTCGTAAGATTATTCCTGTATGAGTATTTTCATGCAGCCTGCCCTCAAAAAGAGAAAAACCCCTTAGACTCCATGATAATGCTGAAAGGTAAAGAGCTAATGGAACTTATCCTCCCTCTATGAATCAAGGGAGATAGGCAAAGGTATCCTATACCAGTGCGTATTACTCTGTGTGGGCAATTACAAGGCAGAAAATACAAAAGATCAAAAGATGAGAAATTGAGAGAGTGTGGGTAGTAGGTGGCTTGCTAGCTACATGATAAGTTGGAAAATGGAAGAATTCATCAAAGCTGGGGTGGGGGAGTTAGTTTTCTACATTAACTTTGCTATTAGATGGGTCAAGCCAATTGATGTTTAAGTTTTAATTAATTCAGGAAAGTACCATGTTTACCCCAATCCAATACAACTTATAATTTAAGATCCAAAAATCTAATTTTCTCTGTTGTGTGTATCGTGAAGTAGAGACAATTGGCCTGGAAAGTGTGCATCTGGGATGGTTTTGGTAATCTAATTTTTGGAGGGTCATCTTAAATTGGTCCCACCTTGCAGCACAGCAAACAGCAGCTAGGGGGCAGGAAGGCAGCATGGGAGTCAAGTGGCCTGCCCATACCCCTCACTACTCTCCCTCCTGCATCTCCTGGTGCCTGTCCCCCACATTGTTGCAGTTCTGACTCTGGCTCAGGCCCTGCTCTGGCCAACAACATGGAGCACAGAGCACATGCTCCCTCCAGCCCCCAGCCAGCCACACAGCAGAGGTTGCCACAGCAGAAACTCTGGACATGGCCTCAAAGCTGGGGCCAGAGCTGCTGCCACTGATGCCACTGTTGCATGGGTAGGTGAGGACCTCATGCCCTGAGCCAGAGTGGGGCGCCAACCAAAACTGGAGCTGCAACATGAAGGTAAGCAGTGGTGGTAGAGGGGCAGAGACAGGGGCAGCGACTGCCACTCCGACTCTGGGTTCAGGGTCAGAGTGGCAGCTGCTGCCCCCTCCCTCTGCCACTTGTACTTACATCCAAGACAAAGATTATTCTTCCCCCAAGTTGAATGGGGAATAAAGACCTTGTCTTGGATTCAAGTGAATATGGTAATATAAAAATAATAGTCAGTTCAAGCTGCCATGTTTTCAAATGGTGGGGAAAAAAAAATCAATAATTTTAATGTTTTAGCTTATTTTAATTATTGCAGCTAGTTACCTTATAAAAATAATACTTTATTTTCAGCCTATCCTAGTATTATAATTTGAACAATATACACTGACTGCTCCTACAATGCCTATTGCTACTATAACGGCTGTAACAGCAACATTTCTATTTTCCTCTGACTTGATTAAGTCTACTATATTGATATGGCCAGATCTAACAAAGGTGTGTGAGACAATAGGTAATAAGCATGTAACAAATGAAAGGGATATTTCCTGCATTTTTAAACATTAGGTGGAAAGCAGCTGAGGACTAAAAAAAAAGAACAGAAACCTCCACACGGAAGGGCCCTCCATGATATGACCCCCTTTGTAAATTGATTAAGCATTATCTTAAAACTTGCTTGATGTTTGGTCTGTGCTACTCCTGTTGGGAAGCTGTTTCAGATAGTTAAAAACCTTCTAATTTCCAGCCTAAATATATTAATGGCCAATTCATACACATTTGCTGTTGGCCACACTTTTTCCTTCACCTTAAATGGCTCTTTTCCCTCCCTGGTATTTTCCCCTCTCAGGTATTGACAGAAAGCAACCATATACTCTTTTAGCCTTCATTTTGCAAGCCAAACTTCTTATAAGAAAGGCTCTTCAGTCCCCCAATCACCCTTGCAGCCCTTCTCTGTACCCGTTTCATTTTGGACAAGCCAAACAGGATGTGCACAAACATATTCAAGAAGAGAAACATTTTGTTCTACCTAAATGACCAATCTACCTTGTATCTATTTTTATCTTTCTGCTCTTCACAAAATGTACCCACTTAGCAAGAAATGTGCACAGAACAACAGGTTTTAATGTTTATAACATTTTTGTTAAACTAAAAAAACCCCACAGGCACAAGAGGATTAAAAAGAAAACATTACACAGTGATAAAAATGTGTTCCAGTAACTAGCACAGAGTACTGCATGTCAAGATACCACAGGAAGTCTACCATTATCTGGCACATCCTTATACTGCATGTAGCATTATCATGCACATCTTTATAGTGCATCCATGTTTTTAATTCCTATGTTTTTGCATATGTAAGGTAGTAAAAGAAAGGTTGCACTGCTCTAAAAATCAATTTAATCTGTATGAATTAATAATATCCACTAAGATGAATAAAGACATATTTACTACTAATGGAGGGCTCCTTTTAGGACTGTAAATGAGTGACTGGCAAGACGCATAAATCTATAATGAATACACCTATATAAATTGATCCTGACTATATATTCAACCTCAATATTTTCTTGTTAGGTACAGGACTGGGTATGTGATAAGTACAAGCTACACAGAATTCTAGTATATCTTTCAGTTGCTAAATAGGGAAATGCTGGCAACTGGCAAGCAGCTGTTTATGGAGTTCCTTACCCTCTGCAACAGTGAGTAGATTACCCAAATCAGTGGAAGAGAGAGACGGTGCCAGCTCAGAAGTCTTGACATTTCCCAATGGCAAAAATGGATCATAGTCATTAGATAAGAGATCAGCAAGACTCAAAATATAATGGCTTTGTTGTGTATATGTGCTCGAGCCATAAACACAACAGTGCAGAACCTACAAGAATAAAAAAAGAAACAGTACTAGAAATAAACTGTACATAAAGACATCAATTAAGGCAAATGTTGTGAGGAGTTAAACTTACAAAAGATGTTGATTATTTACTACAGCAGCATATGCTATAATCTAGGAAACGCTAATCTCATCATCATCTTGTGCTTTGACAAATGCAAAATGTGCTCTCCTAGCCTTGCTAAATGCACTCACCCTAACTGCAGTAAGTCAAAACATGGCTGCAAAGATCATTTTCCTGGCTCACTCTTCATCCCATCCCAGGGTCTGGCATCTCCATCAAATCAACTTCGAACTACTTTGCCTGCCTTTCAAAACCTTACATAGTTTATCCTTACCCTATGACTTCTTATATGCTACTCAGATATTGTCTCGTCTCTACACTCTGACAATGCTTCCAGCTTTCATTGCCCACGCTTCCACAATTCTAGCTAAATGGTGCTTCTGTGCCTATCAGGATATAAAAGTATTCTAGGTTGAATCATAACGAGTTGTTGATCTTTCATAGTTACCCTGTATATGTAATCCAATAATGGAGCTTTGGATGAATGCTGATCTTCAAGGACTCCAACAGCGGCTGGCTCTAGTAAGGTTTTCAGTGGTAATGCCATACACCAATCCAACAAGCAAAGTAATAATGAAACTATAAACTAAACAGAAATATGCAAAAACAATATGCAAGGAGGACTCATCAAATTCACGAAAACATTAAAGCATTCATTAGCTACACAGTTAAAAACAACAGATTCAGGATTAAAGCATTCCATTCAGTAAGTACCACAAATAACACAAACAAATACAAGGTTGGTGCTTTAAGCCACATACCTTCTTATCCACTTCCACAGAAGAGTATTCAGCACTAGGCAATAAAAATGCAATAGTGGCCACAAGGATCTGTGTAAAAGAAACAAATCCTCAGACATACAAAATTATAAAAAGACATTTTGTTTATTAAATTAAGTACACAGGGCCTGAACCTCTGACTTTGTAAAAGATGCCTGAACTAAACTGAAAGGGCACTTATACACATGCCAGATGTCTGCTCCAACGTGTGCTAATTAGCATGTGTCCGAGCAGACTTGATTAATTATCTGATCATTTTAATTAATGTGCTCAAACAGCCACCATGTCATGTCTGTTTAGCATCCTTGAACTTCAAAATGGCAGCAGGGGTGCTTGAACTAAAGCTCATCACACGAGCTTTAGTTCAAGCACCCCCACTGCCGTTTTGAAGCATAGGACGCTGAATACATGTGATGCTATGGGCACTTTAATCACAGTGGCTCTTGGAGCTGCTCTAATTAAAGTGCCTGCCCCTTTACCCCAGAGCATGTGTATAGATTTCATAGACACTAGGGCTGGAAGGGACCTCGGAAGATCATCGAGTCCAGCCCTCCACCAGAAGGGCAGGAAGTCAACTGAGGTCGTAAGATCCCAGCAAGATAAGCATCCAATTTGCTCTTGAAAGTGTTCAGTGTAGGTACTTGAACCACCTCCGAAGGCAGGCTGTTCCAGACCTTGGGGACTCGGACAGTAAAGAAATTCTTCCTTATGTACAGCTTGCAGTAGTTTATGACCTCTCAACTTCGTCATCCCTTGGGGCGCCCTGGTGAACAAATGATTCCCCAGATACTGGTGGCCATCAGATCACCCCCGAGCCTGCACTTTTCCAGGCTAAAGAGCCCCATGGCTCTCAGCCTGTCGTCATATGGTCTGTTTTCCTGACCTTTGATCATGTGCGTGGCTCTTCTCTGGACTCTCAAGCTTCTCCACATCCTTTTTGAATTGTGGAGCCCAAAACTGGATGCAGTACTCCAGCTGCGGCCTCACCAAGGCCGAGTACAAGGGGAGAATGACGTCCCGGGATTTGCTTGAGAAGCATCTATGGATGCAATCCAGCATTTTGCTTGCTTTACTAGCCGCAGCATCACATTGTATATATGTCCAAAGTTCTATTCTCCAATTACTCTATCCTCAGAAGAGATTTGTGCAAGCTAGAAAAAACAATCACGTTCCAGGAACTACCACAGACACCTCTCTTAATAGTGACCAACGGAAGTTAGAGTTAAATTAAATGCAATTAAATTTCTTTATTAAAAAGTAATACAGAACTTCAGTATTGGTCATTCCCAGTATTTTAAGAGATAGACATACTTCAGTAATTTTCCGGGGCAGAGAGGATTCGTACTTCTGAATCTTTTCCCAATATGAAACTAGCAGTTGTAGAACATCACAAGCTATCTGAGCTACCATTTTATTAGAAAACTGTAAGAGAAAAAAAAAGTTAAGTACCACCATATCAGAAGAAAATATTTACATACAGTTTGTGCCACAATCTTTTCTATTTTATAAAGCATGAGATCCATAAAAACTACAGTAAAAGATTGTCAAAGTAGCACAATTCAATACTCAGTGCTAGGGAATAAGAAAATTGAAGGTTATCAGTGTAGCCTTAACTTGGCTTGGTTGTGTATATTCTTCATTATATTACATGGTCATATATTATTGTATGCAGAACCTTGCACAGCCATATTGTAGAGATGGTATATGCAAAAACATGAGGGTGTTGATACACATGCTGTGGGAGGTAGGGGTTGGGAGGCCATCTAGAGCCTCTCTAATTAAAGCATCCAGAGAGTCACATGTATTAATATCCCTGTGCTAAAAAACGGTGGCTGGGGCGCTTTAACTAAAGCTCAGTGAGCAAGCTTTAGTTAAAGTGCTCCTGCTGCCATTTTTCAGAATGGGGATGCTGACACATGTGACACTAGAATCTGCTGGAGTGTGGTAATTACCAAGCTCCAGCAGACTTGATTAATCGAGTCTACTCTGACACATTGTTATTACAGAGCGTCAGAGCAGCCTCAATGTATGTGTACAAGCGCCAATAGTTGCCAGGTAAAGTCTCCGAGGGGACAAAGCATGCTCAATGTAGTTGAAATCTTCAGGGAATTAACTGCTAAACTCTAACAAGTCACCACAGAGGATGGGTAGACTAGATCCATTTAAAAACTTAGAATTTAACCACAGCTGAATACATTTTTGCCAAGGTAACAAATGGCACATTCCTGACACCTACTCCTCTGACTAAAAAAGCGAAGTACTCCTGGAACTGGGCTTCTCAGGAAACAATTATATTATTTTTAACACAGATAAAACAACATACATTCCCCTTCTCTTTCTTGGGAACAATTGAATCATTTTAACTGAAATCTTTAAATAAATAAATAAATAAATTAGTCACAAGCAGATATCAGGCATGGGCCAATTTCAGTTTTAATAGTTACGATTTGGCAATCAACTGAAAACACAGGAAAGCATCAGACAAACTTAACTACAGATGTTATGACCTGTGCCATCTACAATTAGAATAAACACATAATATAGAATCCGTTATTATGTGAATAAGTAATACCATCACTAAAAAAGTATAATCCCAAATCTGTTTCTGTGAGAAGTTAATCTTTGTATGAACTTTTTGAATTTAGAATGGTTTCACATAGTAAATTCTTTTAAATCGTGCTTCATGTTCTTATGAGGCATTTAGACTTCTTGGTTTGTATTTATCAATACAGACCTGCAAACATTAAATTTCAAGCACGCATATGTAAAGATACATGCTAAGAATAAAGATTATCACTGAGCGATCATTTAAAAATATGTAAGTTGATTTCCATTTCTTCTTTGCTTGCTTATCATATTGACTCAATTCCAAGATAACTGTTTCCCCCCATTTAACATGGGTGAAAAAAAATCTCATCTTAGAACTGAATATGAAATGGGGGGTGGGGGGAAGGGGGGAGGCAGTTGCTTTTACTTTGGCTCTGATCCTGACCTGGGATTGGGGCTGGAGCTGCAGTTGTTGCTTGCTGCCCCCTCCCCTGCCTCTGATCCCCTGCAGCCTTGGGCACCCTCCCTTTCTCCCTACCCCCACCACCCTCCCTCCCTACCTTGGGCCCCCCACTGCCTCCACCAGTGTCCTGACTGCCCCCCCCCACTTTCCCCTCTGCAGCAGTGGGGGTTGGGGGACGAATTTAAGAAAACCCTCCAATAATTTACATGGAAAATTATAACTAGGGACCTACCTAAATTGTGGTGAGACAAAGGGTTTGTTATAGCCTGCTTGCAGTGTGCAAAGCCCATTTTGCAGGCATTTCATGGTGGCCCTGCCCCTCAGCACTGATTGGTGGAGAGGCCCCACTGGGGAAAGGAGAGATGAAAGGGCATCTGCCATCTTGTCTGCTACCCTTCGGGCCAGTGCTTTCCCCTCCTGGCATCAAGGACCTCCCAGCATTTAATTTTAATTTTGTTGTTGTTGATTTCATGGACAATCCTGGCTTTCGTGGTTTCCATGAAACCATGAATTAAGTAGGTCTCTAAATTATAACAAATTTATACATTTAATGTATATAGAATCTAATTAATGGGGGGAAGGGTGTCATCTTAAATTCACAGTTGTCTTAGAGTCAAGTACATATGGTACTTACTGATAACACATTAGTAAAAAGTGTCAGCAGATTTATTAAATAATATTATTTAGCATTTAAAAACACCTGTGAGTTCATTCTATTTACTATAAGCAAACACTTTCTTAATACTTATGCCAAATCTGTTACACTGAGTAAAATCATGCCGCCCCCCCACTCTACTAATTACCAATAGTTTAGAGTGATACCTGAAGTCATACAACACTATCTCAGAGAATCTCCTTCCTGCCATCAAAACTTATTTTCAGACGAATGCCTCATCTTAGCCAGAGCATTTATAGACTAGCAGGAACGTATTATTCCTTAACAAAGTCCTACTCCTTCATTACACGTCTTTAGCATAGTCAAAGAAGTTGTACCTAGTTAGCAACTGTATTGTGCAAGGATAAAAATGTTTATGATTCATTCACTTCCCTCACTAAAATTTGAAGTAAAACCATTTCATTAATTTCATTTCAATTGTGTACACATGGGCTGTGCTTTAAGGATGATGGGGAAATACTTATTTTTCAGTATGTTCTTTGCATTTAACCTTAAGTATCTCCAGCAACAGAGTGGCCAACTCATCATATCTGTGCATTTTCTTTTCTTTTTTTTATGTCTTTGGTGCAGCTGGAAAACATATAGAGGGGTCTTAAAAAAAACTTCAAGGAAGGAAAAACTGCTGAGCAGTTCCATGCACAGCAAATTCCTCTCATTTTTTAACAAATATTTAAAAGCCAAATATGCAGTCATGGAATATTTTAAACCTACTGAAAAGTATACACACTTTTGCAGAAGAATCAATCATCAGAATGCAAGAATACAACACTCATCTTGATCCTGAGTCAGAAAAGCATTTAAGTACATAACTGGTGAATTTTCCAAGTAATATTTTCATACACCTTCCATCTGTTAATCATAGATATATTCCATTTTAATACCTTTAGTGTCACACCTATAACATTTATTGCATCCTTCACTTGGGCGTGGTTTGTGCATTGTGTTAGTTCTTCACATATCCAAATTCCAAGACAGCAAACAGCTATACACCTTTTTTCAAACAAAAAAACCCAATTTAGTTATGAACTTACAACCATATCCTCTTCCTTAGCATTTTTTACTTTCTGAACTATATTTAGAAGACTTCACAACCATTTTTCAACAAGAAACTACAAGCCAATTCACACTGACAGAAGATTTTATGGCTAATTGAAGAAAGAATCAGAAAGGCAGCTTTAATATAGAACATCAACAGACCATGAAAACATTTTAAACAGGTCATGGAGCCTAAACACCTAGATGGGATTTTAAAGAAATATATAGAACTGGGCTAACTCATTCTATTGAGGCATAGGGGAGTGGATTCAATAGGAGCAGACTTAGGGCAATGCTGATCACTTCAGAAAAACCCATCCCTAAATTTCCCTGTCAGCTAGTAAGGTTGAGAAAAGGCCCACTGAGCCAGAGCACTCTCCCTTCTAACCTCTTGTAATCCCTAAAATACAGCAACTGTGGAAGGAGAAGGGAAAGGAAGAGAGCTCCTCAAATATTTAGAGAGACTCCTTACAAAGCAAAGCAGGTATTATCAAAACCTCTAATGACTGTGGAAAGGCAGGAAAACATACTTTCTGCCAAATATTCCTTGGGAATTTTCTATCCTTTTATAACAAATAGCTGGTAAAATAAAAATGAACTACAGAGAGTGATTATAACCAAGATGTATTTCCTTCTCCTCCCCAGGCACATGACAATGTCAGGGGATCTATCTTCTCTGCAGTGACTGCAGTTTGTGTAGTTTTGCCTGTGCTAGTTTTAACTTAGCTATCTTGGGTTTCAGCAGCAGAATACCTGTGGCAGCCCAGGGCTCAGCAAGAGCTAGAAAGTTCGCTCAAGAAGCTGGGTAAATATTTGGAGAGTTAACCCCTGTTGGACACTATGATACCACAGCTACACTGTCGGGAGTACCAAAATTACCTAGTTTAAAACAAACTCAGGCATGTCTACATGAGTGGAATGAAGCATAGTTTAGATATACCCAGAAGGCTATACTTCTATCATATGACATGACTCTAATGGCTACAGCTGCATCTTTCTCTTTAAATAACATCATCTAAAACAAAACATAATATCAGCAAAAACATCAACGATAAATTAAGATAGCATTTAAAAAACCAACAGGAAAGTTAAGACAGGTATCTGGGCAAACACTCAGGACCTCCAATGGATATCGGAGCAAACAACTGTCAACTACTATCTCAACACATCGTTGGCTTTCTGATCACAGCTGCTTGTTTTTAAACCACTCCTTTTACAATACCTCCTACAACTACTGATGTAGCTCTACATAATGCCTGAGCTTGCTGATTCTGGCTGGTTTTCATTCCCAGTGAAACTGCATAAGCACACAGTGTGACTAGTACCATTTTGGATGTTCCAAAGCAAGCCTTGGATGTTTTTTGAGAAACTTCCTTTTCTTCATGGAAGAACAGGCATTAGGGGTAGTTCATATATAACATAGTTACTGGTACAGATTAGGGCTGTGCAAAGCTTCGGTCCCTGATTCGATTCGGCAGAGATTAGGCCCGATTCAGTGGCTGAATCTCCAAATCGAATCAGAGGACCCTTTAACTTCTCCATATCGAATTGGAACCCTCTGAATTGATTCAGAGAGATTTGGAAAGATTCGATGGTTTGGACATAGACACAGCTTTAAATATATTTCTACATACCTCTAGGTAGCAGGCAGGTCGTGACTGCTGCGATGCTGGGGTACATGGAGTGTCCCACAGGAGTGTAAGGGGCTCCCCAGCGTGCTCGGCAGCAGACCTGGAAGTGGACCAGAAGCACTTCCAGTCCACTTCCAGGTCTGCCAGGGAGCACATGGGGGGCAACCCTAGCTGTCCTGGCTCAGCAACTGGTGCCTCTTGTGTTTGGGGGGGCACCCGTGGTCCCCCTGCAGCCGATCACTGAGCCAGAAGGGGAACGGGGGGGCCCCCCTGCACGGACCATGGCAGACCCAGAAGTGGACCAGCAGTACTTGGAGGGCCCCCCCGCACTCCTGTGGGATGCTTCATCTGCCCCAGCATTGCAAAATTCACAAGCTGTGCTGGTACCTCGAGATACGCAGAAAAAACTTTTAAAGCTGTGTCTGTGTTTTTTTCCCCCACAATCAGCTTGGGGAGAAAGCCCCTCGTCTTATCTTCAGATTTGGATTCCGTCGAATAGAATCAGGGACAGTGATCCGAATCAACTAATTGAATCAGCGTCCCCGATTTGGGCCGTATCCGAATAGAGTAGGGCCTACTTCACACACTCCTAGTACGGATGACAGTTTTTCTTTATACTCGAAATCTTGTATTCTCTCTGACTTGTAACTATGATTGCTATTTGGCATTCTTGTCATCAGCTTCCTTTAATATGAACATGCAGGAATTTAGTTCTACAGCTACTTCAGAATACAAGGTGAGTTTTTTTCCCCCACAGTCACCTTGGGGAAAAAGCCCCTCGTCTTATATTCACATACAAGGATACCTCATTAAATACATGGTGAGCCACTACAATGAAAGTGGTTCAACTTCCTCTTCACTCTGACAGCTCAGCTGTGCCTTTCTTCCCCATTCCCAATGATTTCTATTGCTTCACCAGCCTTAAATGTCTGTCAAACACCACCAAATGGAGCCCCTCCATGAGGTGGAGCCAAATCAGATTGTCCTGTGCCTCATTTGCATATATATATTTTTGGAGAATTCCAGCACTTGTGACAAGAACACCTGGTTCCAGTCACAAGTGGGGGCTAATTACCACATGGATCCTTTGTAGAGGGGTATCTGAACCATACACACATAGGGCTTCCACATACATGTGGGGAGCCTGCTCTGATATGCTGGAAATCCAATCAACTGAGTCTGCTGGAGCACCAAAACTGATGTGCTCTGGCAGCCCTGCGCATCACGTATATCAGCATCATCGCGTGTCTCCATGCCAACAAAATGGTGGCAGTGCGCTTTGAAATAAAACACGCCCAATGAGCTTAAGTTCAAAGTTCCCTGCTGCCATTTTTTCAGCACAGGTATATATGGTTTTTTGGTTTGTTTTCTTAACTTTGCTCTCTGTTAGTGAACATACACGCTATCATTTACATGTATTGTTTAGTGATTCCTTTCATTTAGAATATTTGAAGAAACCTTTCAAAGTGAACAATGGATATACTAGCTAGTAAGATCTGGTAACTTCTGGATCTATGGGCACAGTCACACGAGTGCACACGTGTCTTGCAGCATTTCAAAGCCCTCTGAGATGCTGCAAGACGCACCTGTGGGAACGAAAAAAAGGTTCCCTGCACTACAAATTTGCAGCACGGGGCCAAAAATACTGCAGGGGAAAAAATGGAACCATGCCCTGAGGCAACCAGAGGCTTGGTTCTCCACAGAGATGCCCCGGTAGTCGGCCAGAGGGTCTCTATGGCTGGCCCTTGCCTCAGTGCTGAACCTTGCAGGGCAGGCAGCGTGTCAGCCACAGGGAGCTGGACCTGGGCTCCTGCCAGTAAGTAGGGGGTGGGGGGCCTGAAGGAGTGGGGAGGGGGCCATAGGGG
>NW_017728931.1:3250372-3278097 GCF_001723895.1 Crocodylus porosus
GGGGTCTGGGGGTGCAAGCTGGGGTGGGGCAGCCATTGGGCTGGCTGTAGGAGCTGGGGCCAGGCAGGGTAGCAATTCAGGGGGCTGAGGGAGCAAGTGTGGGTGGGGCATGTGGGCCCTGCAGAGGGCCCTGTGGACCCCGTTGGGGGAGATGTAGCCCCTGTGGGGGGCAGCTAAACATATAAGTATTTAGAATTCATTTCATTATGATGATAGAGACACTGGTAGGCTTCCAAATTGCTTTAACACTGTAGATATATCAATAAAATATTGCCCAACTGACTGCTGTCTCTGTCTCTCACTCTCTCTCTGTAGTGGTCTTTTGTTCTAATTGTGGAGGAATATGGATTTTGGGGTATTTTACAGAGTGACTTTGGGATTTTTTTTATCAGGAATTTTTCAGTTTTCAAATAGGGAACACCAGAATTCCTGCTAGGGAGGCAAGTGGAAGGACCCAGGCAGAGGAGCCTGCTCAGAGTTTGTACCTTGGACCCAGCTGAAGGTGAGTGACCTCCTGGCCAGTTGGGGCCAGAAGGACACGCTTTGACAGTTCAAAGCAGGCTACCACACCCAGAACATCTTCTGGGTGATAGCTACCCAGATGGCCAGGCAGGGGGCACACATGGCAGTAGTGCCATACAAAGGCCAACTCTGTAGCCACAGCCCGCTGGAAGCTGGCTCAGAGGGGCATATGCCTCTACTGGCTGTGCAGTCCCCACCCAGGTTTGGCAGGTGCGCAGCAGGTCACAGCCAGGCAGCAGCCCCCACTGCCAGACTTCTGCAGTGGGTAAAAGGTGCAGGAAACTCTCAGGGCTGCTTCAGCAGTCCAGCTGGCACAAGGGGTAGTGTTCCTAAGTACCAATTGGCTGGGCCCCAGAAGCTCCCGAGAGTGAGCAGACCTGAGCTACTTGACAGGGCAGCTTTTTATACTGCTGGGGACAGCACAGGTGCTGGCCCCAGGCTCTAGCTCCCCCTGGCAGCAGATCCTGGAGGAGCAAGACAGGGTTATTTTGCCCCAAGCGGCACAATTTGCCCCACACCAAAGTGCATGTCCAGGCACGTGTGCGGAGGCAAAAAGGCCCGGCTCAAATTTGCACCTCTTCTATTTGAGCTGCTGCAACCATGCATGCTTGCATGTGTGGACATGCCCTATGAGTACGTACATGCTGACTCTTGATGAAATGGGGCACATAACTAAGCAGCTCCTTAAAAAGTTAGATTTACATACCTAGCAATGCTCCCCTCAGAAATCAGGATAAAATTAAACATATTATATATACTGCAGGACATGTTAAAAATGCCAGCGCAGTAACCTGTATACCTGTCTTACGTGTGTAAGATAATGTACTTGGGTCTAACAAAATAATTAATAAAATGAAAAATATTAAAGCCAACAGTTGAAAAAGATTTTTTTGTTTGAAGTAAAATATATTTTTTCCATTGAACATAATACTATATTAAAAAGGTGCAGGTATGAGGTACCTGTAGCCTAATGGTCCTATGGATGATCTCACATGACTTGTCAATGACAGTATGATTTAGCTGGCTGAATGAATCATGAAACAAAACTTCAAAGCAGAAATCTTCCACTAAATTTTACTTTTTTACATTTAGGGTAACAAGGAATAACAGTAAAAAAACTCCACCAGATTACAGTACTCTTTCTAAAGAAAAGTTTAAGTCCAAACCCTTTTTAAAACTTTGTAACATGCTTGGTTTCAAATATCCCCTCATGTCATCATCACCCAAGTTATTATTTTTAATACTTTTCAAGTTGAATGGTTTCTAAGAATTGTAACTTTCACACTCATTTATTTAAATTTTGATTTGCTATCTTAAGACTTCACAATATTTTCTCTTTTATTCAGTCTTTTACCTTGCAGCTTCACTTGGCTCATCAGTGGCATTCTTCAATAAAATATTTATGAGGTAACACTGAAACAATAAAATTCATGAAAATAAGCACTTTTTCAAAAATACTTTTGTATTAATTCAAGTGTATCAGATATTTCATTCTGACAGGGTCACAAGTGAAATAAATTTGGAAGTGTCAGTGTATTACCATGGGATGTTTGCTTCTAATATATTTTCCAAGAGAACAACTTATTGGGTGTAAATAAGCCAAAATTTACAAACTTTCATGGCTTAATGGGGAACCTAAAACTACAAACAGGCAAAAAAATCTACTGGTAGCTGATTTTCAGTTGCTAAACACTTGTTATTCCAGTTTGCCAGAAGTGCTCAGTATCTCTTAAAAGTCAAAGTAACTTTAAATGGCTAACGATGGTCTTAAGTGTATATGCTTTGGGCAGCAACATTTGAAAATACTGGTGTACTTTAGTTCAAAAAACAGACAAGCCCAGAATCTGTCTTGTTTTAATGCATTTTTGACAAATCTCTCAGACTGATTCACATGTAGCTGAGGACACTAGATCACAACCATGGAATGAACAGGGTTGTAAGTTCTCATTTCTTCTTTTTCCACTTTCTAACATTCTATGTGGCATTTGAAGGGAATCCTATATCCTTATACAAATTCCACGGTGAATTACTGTGATCTCTCATAATTACCAAAGAGAAAATTGCTATCAGAATCATGATGACCATTAGGGCTGACTTTAATTTCAGCTAACAATAGTTTAATATTTTTTAAAGATGATTATTAAGGCCCATGAATTACAAAGCCTAACATCCACAACCAACACCCCTAAAGCTTTACATCCACATTTAGAGCAATTATTGTTTCATGGAGTCTCAATGAAATTACTGATCTGGGAAAAACATGTTTTGAGCTAAATTCATGCCTCTCTCCCACATAAAGGCTATTTGTTAAACATTTTAATATTATATAAAAAGGTAAAAATAAGTAAAAATGAATTGCCCTAGTCTCTTGCAAGTATACATTGCCACAGATGTACATGCATACCAGGAATAAATAACGTTATACATAAATGCCACTTCTTAAAGTGAACTGACAGATGCCTGGCAGAAGAGTAGAAAACTAGATTTTAGCCAGCTCTCTCTCTCAAAATAAGAAGTAATATAAAAAGTTAAAAGTATTTGCACCATATGTTTAGTTCATTGCTAATATAGAGTTATAAATTAGCAAGTTAACACTCATCAACTTGCAGGGTTTTTTAGTGCATGGTAAAAATAATCAAATTATTTAACAATGTAAAACTTCATTGGGTTAGGTAAGGATTTATTAATACAAAGTTACTTTACTTTGACATCTGCAGTTCCTGTGATGAGACCACCAGTTTTCAGGATGGGTTGCAGCAGTGGGATTTCTTGGTAGATATTTGGAAAGCAAACAAGAGAACCAAGAATAGTATGAGCTTCTGAACGAGGGGCCTAGAGAGAAAACAGGTACAAACAAACGTTTTTTCATAAAGCTATAAAAACGACAAATTGTATGATATTGGTATCACGTAATATTATCACGTAAGTGATATGCTTAACATTCTTCATGCCCTGTATTGGACTTCTTTTCTGTTCATTTTTCTTGTTGAATTTGTACATAGAATAAAACTACTCCATCAGTACTAACCAGGCACCACCTCTGTGTACACAGCATAGTGATTTGATTACTTTACAATACATATTCTATTTTGTTTGTTCTGTTTCTACATTCCTCGGGGTCCACTGTTTGACAAGAACAACAGGCAGGCACCTGCCTCTTGAGCTGATAAAATATAGCTCTGACTGAAAGCAGTGTCCAGTCTTGGAAAACAGGCCACTACATATTAAGACCAGTGTTAAATTTTCACTTATCCTTGTCTATGTGTTTGTGTGCAATATATTATGACAACTCTCTTAGATAGTTCTGTAGTTTCACAGTTCTG
Organism: Crocodylus porosus; assembly: GCF_001723895.1. NCBI lineage: Eukaryota > Metazoa > Chordata > Crocodylia > Crocodylidae > Crocodylus > Crocodylus porosus. Next base: position 3,254,218 of record NW_017728931.1, read on the forward strand.
TTGTTATTCATGTTCCTTGAGAACAATTTAAAATACTTACAATAATCAGGAACTACGAACAGAATGCTATATGCTTTCTGAGCTGACATCAGGAGAATTTCAATTTTTGCTAACTTGAATTATTTCTGTCACTGAAAGCCTCAGATCTATATTGTATATTCAACCAAGTGATGCAGAAGGGTCTGAAATACTAGATGTTTTTGTGCAGCATACATCATGCTGTATGTACCACAAATAAAATACTTAGCTTCATTCTATTAATCCCAAAATGTAAGCCTCCTTTTAAAAACAGACAATAACTTATTAATTTAAAATAAAATTCTTAAGATTTGGGGAACTCAGTTTTTATACATGAATGCCTAAATAGGATGTTTGACGCCCACATTTAGATATTAAACTCAAAATTTGGCATTTCTTAATATTTGCATGCACTTAAGTCCTGATTTGGGGATCTAATTCTAGAGATTGAACCATCTATTCAGCTGCCAATGTCTGAAAAAAGGAAATTGCTTACTGGTAACTGAGTTCTCTAACATGTGCTTTCAAACACAGTCATTCTCACATGTTGGTGGGTTTAGCCCCTGAGCCTTTTGTCTGGAAACTACTTTTTGCCACCCTCCTGTACCCAGAGGATAAAGAATGGAAAGCATTTTAGCTTTTCAGTTTCCTTTCAATGGGAGAGTCCTAGAGGGGCAGACTCTGAGGCAGGACAGCTGAATTTTAATGTGCATGCGCACACATGTATATGTGGATAACACATCTCAAAAAACTTCAGTTAGTGGTAATTTCCTTTTCTCCTTTTGAGTCCATGCACACATTCTCACATGTGGGTGGCTCCAGAAGCTGTGCCCATAACATATGGAGAGGGAGATTCAGCATCTCTTCAGGCAGAGATTGACAGGAGCACCATCCTGCCAAAAGTGCTGTCATTCCAGCAGGCCTCCACAATAGCAACCAAAAAAACCTTGCACTTTTTTAGCACAGTGAAAAGAATTATTGAACTAAAAAAAAAGCTTCACTGGGTTAGGTAAAAACTTATTAATACAGTGTTACTTCACTTTGACATCTTCAGTTCCTGTGATGATACCGTCAGCTTTTGCAATAGATTGCAGTACTGGGATTTCTTAGTAGATATCTGGAAACTTTAGCAAAGGTGTTAAGTGAATTGCAGTCACTGGTCTATACAAACGTCTAACATAAGACCCTGAAGGAGGAGGCACTGCAAGGTGCCTGTACTTTGCCGGAGTGTCTGGGGATCACAGACGGTCCTTTGCAAATTCATGAGAGTCTGATATGACTGGAAATCCAACTGGAGAGTCTTTGACACGAAACAGCTGATGCCCTGGACCCTTCCACTTTGACTGAAAACTGCTGTGGGGACCTGCTAAAAGGTTTGCAATCCTGTGCAGGTAGCAGGCCAGAGATCTTTTCACACCCAAAGTGTGAAGGGTTGCCTCCGGCTCTGAATCATGCAGCTTTGGGAAAAAAGGCTGGTAATGAAGTTTACTGGCTAAGCTGAAACTCAGAAACTGGGTGAGTATGAAAAATCACCTTGTCCAACTATAAGATGGTATTATGGGACATCTGCCATTAGAGCTTGGTTCAAAGTAAATCGCTTGGCAGAAATGATTACCACCAAGAGGACTGTCAAACAGACTGCCATTCACTTAAACAGTGATTGCGTATGTATTATAAGGGGCAAATTCATATCCCACTCAGGAACTGGGTCTTTGACACATAAGAGGCCCTTCGACAATGTTTTTAGAAACTCAGTGTGACAGAGTGGGAGAAACATGTCAGCTTTCCATCATGGGGGTGACGGCGATAAGTTCACCATCCAGGGAACCTTATTGCTGCTTCCAATACCAGCGATAATGTAGCTGGGTGCAAATACTGAAACTTCACTTCCTACAGCAGGACTATATACCTCTTGTCAATATGCTTCTCAAGAGACAGGTATAAGGTAGGAGAGTTCCAAGTGACATGGGCCAGTAGAAGAATGGCTTAAACTGGCAGTATTACTTTCAAAGGGCTGGGTTAGCATAGAATGACAGTCATTGAGTGCATTGAGGTTTCAGTTACTTCTTTTTAAAAGAGTTTGAAGTCTGGGCAAGGGACCTAAGAAGGTTCGGGAAACCTCTGACTTCATCTGCCAAAGGGTCAGATGGAGGCATGGTTTCTGGAGAAGGCAGTAGCTTTCTCACCTTTTCTTGCAAGAATGAGTGTTCCAGATTAACAAGATGGAGGCAAGTAGGATCTGTATATCCCTTGAGGAAGAAGCACACAACCTCAAACAACAGGAACACTGGATTAGTTCCATGGGTAAAGGCTTAATCCAAAGCCACAAGTGCCAGGGGAATACAGAGGCCAGCTCTGAACAGAGAGTGGCAATACGGCACAGGAAACAACTGTTCACACAATGATTAATTCAATAAGACCCTCAGCAACAGGAATGTTGGAATGGGTCAGGGTCAGTGTCAGAATAAGATACTGTACTGAAGGGCAGTGCCAATGAACCTGGAGGATAAGTAGGGTGAATAAAAATCAATGATTTAAAAAAAAAATCTATTTTTTTGATTTAAATCAGATTGTTTTGATTTTATTTAAATTAGAATTAAGTCTTCCATTTTAAAATCAACCATCTTAAAATGAAATTTGAATTTAATAAAACATAGTCTAAAGAATAAATTTAGGATAATCTATGAAAATAATTTAAATAAAATAATCTATTGGGTCAATGAGCCTCTACTAAAAACTCTGGAGTTAAGGCTAATTTTCTTCTATAAAAGAATGAGAGGAAAAACCATCTAACTTTTGAGGTCAAGCTTTAAAAATATGGCACAATATTTCACATATCAGAGGCTTGGCCCTGCAAGGATGCAGGGTTTCTACTACTGGATGCAAAGGATCAGCAAAGTCCGCACAGGTATTGGAACCTGGCCTCTGACTCCAGCAGACATCATCATCCATACTCATTGATCAGGATTATCCACTGAACTCACCTGGATGGTATCAAACTCCTGTTTTATTCTCTCTACTTGAGCTCTGATTAGTTCAGATAATAAATTATGAATATTTATGATTCTAAATCCATAATGGAGGCTTATTCTTCAGCCCAGCTCATGGAAAAACAACCATTTGCTCAGTAACTATCAACTCCCTGCTTCTGAATGATTCTGGGTACTTCAGTTCAATGGCCTTTTTTGGTCTTTTTGCATATATACAGATACGTAAACATTAACTTCTCAAGTGCTCTACTCTCTCTCTAAACTACAATTCTGCAGCACACAAGGCAACAGCAGAAATCATGGATTGTCAGGGGGAAGGGTTTTGTTTTTTGAGGGTGAGTTACAGTTACAGTCTTGGTTTGTTGTTAGTTTCTTGTGTGAAGGAGGGAGAGAGAGCAGAGTAAAGAGCAAGGTGCTCAATAGAAAGACCAACACTGGGCTCCCTTCAGTATAGGAAAAGAACAACTTTCTGTGAAGAAAAGACCAGTCTTGATTTCAAGACCCGGAAACTGGAGGAAAAACCTGCCATAGGTCCAGAAATTTTGAATGTCCATCATTTGTAATGTCTACAACTTCAGAATCATCTACTGGTACCACCAGTAGTACTGCAACTAAATACACATCAGACAGTGAATTCCCTGTATCCAAAAAGAGACTTCTTCATTATCAAGTAAAACTATGGATGACTTAATAATCAGGACCAGGAAAGTCCAGCAAGACAGCATAGACAAAAAGATTGCGCAGTTCATTTATTCAAGAGATTCTCTCTCTTGCCTTGTTCAGAACAAACTTTTCACTGACATGTTTCAATCATTATGACCAGGTTACACTCCAACCAGCAGAACAGCTATTGCTGAAGGCTTTTGGATACAGTGCATGAGAAGGAAACTAAACAGTATGCAAAAAACATCGATGGGAAAAGTGTTTATTTGCATGTCAATGGATAGAGCAATGTACACAACAATCCAGTAATATGTGTTTGTGTGACAACAGAAGATGGGATTGTTTATCTTACAGAAACAACTGATACATCAGGAAATGCCCATACTGCAGAATGTTTTTTAAAGTAGCAGTAAAAGCAATAACAAACTATGAGCACAAGTTCAAGTATCATGTGCGCAGCTCTGTTACAGATAATGCTGCAAATGTAGCAAAGATGAGAAGAAACTTAAAAGATAATGAAGTAAACCTGAATCTTTTAACATTTGGGTGCAGTGCTCATTTGATGCATCTTTTAGCCAAAGATTTAAGTACTCCAGGAGTAAAGGGAAATGCTGTTGGAATAGAAAAATACTTCTGTAACAACCAGTTTGCTTCAGCTTCACTGAACAGAGCTGGGGAATACAGGCTAATTCTTCCCTAAAACGTATGCTGGAATTCAGTGGTTGACTGCTTTGAGCTATTTATTAAGAACTGGCCTATTCCAATGATCATCTGTGAAGAAAATTGTGATAATATTGATGGAAGTACCATAGCTAGAATAGTCAACATGGGACTAAAAAGTGATATAGAAGATATACTGAGTACATTAAAACCTGTTTCCAGAACCTTGGACAAACTACAGAAAGATTGCTGCCTTATTGTGGCTGCTGTTGAAACTTGGAAAGAACTTCAAGAAACATCAAAGCAAGAAATACCCACCAGCAAAGTTAAATTGCAAGCAGTAAAGAAGTAGATTGATCAAGCATTTACTCTACCTCATTTTCTTGCTGATATTCTTAACAAAAAGAGTAGATGTTTAACTGCTGAAGAGGAAAATGTTGCTATGACATGGACATCTACCAGTGACCCACAAATCATACTAACCATAATGCATTTCAGGGTTAAAGGTGAATCATTCAAGCAGTAAGTTTGCAAAGGATATTTTAAAGAAAGTCACAGCACTGAACTGGTGGAGTCACTAGCAAAAAACCTGGAACCAGAGCTTGCTGAAGTCCTAAATCAGCAGTTGACTCTTCTGTTGGTACAGAAAAAATATTTTCTTCATTTGGACTGGTTCATTCAAAGCTGAGAATTGACTGGGAGCTGAAAAAGCAGGAAAGCCTGTTTTTCTCTTCCAGTCTATTACTAAAAAGGGGGAGGAGGATGAGGCTTTTGAGTTCTAAAACTTTGAAAGGAGATAACAATTTTCAAAATGGCCTTGGTAAAAAAAAATAATTGTCTAATTTTAAAGGGAATTAAACAAGTAGGAACTTAAGCTCAAATGATTTTAACTTAGCCATTCCAGACAATTTTCCCCAGGGTGACATGAAACAACTGGTTTAATTCAGTAATCAGAGTTCATACTTCTAATACTATAACAGTTAATACTACTGTTTAATAAATTATTTGTAAATATGCACCATTCCATACTAAAATGAAGTATATCTAACAATCTAAATATGTTAAGCTATATATTTTTAAAATATATACATATATATCTAGTTTGTATACATAAGGATATGTACCAAATCTACTGCAAAATTGTATTTAGTTGTAAATGAACATATTTTAATTGTTGCATCAGTGAATGAAAACACACCTGTCTTTAAAAAAAACAAACACATACACACACAAGAGGAAAGTTGATTAAAAAAAAAAAATCAGTTATTTAAATTGGGCTTTTGGCTTGTTCATTTAGATAATTTGATTTAAATCAATCCACCCTGCACAGAAGTAGGGACAGATGTGGAAAGTGAGAGAGGAGGCAATGCTGATGTCTGGATACACAGTGCTGAACAATGCAATGGTGCAGAAGTGACCCCAACTAGTGCCAAGACCGCAGTAGCACAAGGATCTTCATATACTAATGAGAGGCTCCATGGTATGGTAGAAGCCATTTCTGAAGACGATGAAGGCACCTACTTTGAGGAAGACCTCTTTCCTCTGCTGTTTTATGAGCCCTACTATGGTGCTGAGTGGCTCAGATGATGATTATGAAGTGAGTGTCACCATACTCATATGTCAAAGGCATAATGGCCAGAAAGCCAGTGATGGGTAGAATGGTCAATGTCAATAAGACTTTGGGCACTCGAAGGTGGGGCATGAGAGTGCTGCATGTGAAAACTGAAAGCTCGAACAGTGTCTCTTGAACAAAAGTGCAAGACAATGGCTGCAGCAAAACTGGGTTGTGGTAACAAGACTGCCACAAGAAAAATCAAACTCTGCTAATGGCTTGCAGCAACCCATTAGACGTCAACACAGTGGAGTGCTTGCAGTACCAAATAACAGACCCATGCCATAAGATAACAGTCATCATAACAGTCTATCACAACCTTCTATCATACTTCAGCCTAAAAAATATGTGATGGTTAAGTGTTGGAGAGACCTGACACACTAATCACCTGTGTATTTCCAAGCTAAGAAAGCCAAAGAAAGGCTGAGCCAGTGTAACTAGAGAAGGCAAGGAAACTACATATACAGGTCAATTGAACCTTGCTGGGGTCATTTGACCCCAGTACTCTTTCCTGCCATGGCAGGGGGCTGGACTAGATGATCTACTCAGGTCCCTTCCGACTCTAGAAACTATGAAACTATGAACTAGCAACTAAAGAAGACAAAAAATTAAATATATATTTCAGCAAAACCTGTAAAAGGTGCATTGAGTATAGGCCAAGCCAAAAGGTGCATCTCTAAGAGAGATGCACCAAAACCTCTTTGGCAGGTTTCTCAAAGTCATAAATTACTTCCGTCTATTACCCTTGCTCTACATTTCTTTCTGCTTCTCATCTCAGGCTCTCTCTACCATCCTCCAATTCCTTCCTACTGTCTTTCAAACTTGGAATGACTCACCTAACAAGTGCTCTCTCTGTCTCCTCCAGATCCCTCCTTAAAATTAATTTCTTCCATAAAAATCCTTCCTGTTTGGTTCAATGCTTCAGTCTCTTCTCAGACACCCTTCCTTATACTGTTGCCCCATTTATTTGTTTTGGCATTTTTTTTATTATATTTCTGGCTGAGGAAAGGGTCTAATGTAATATTTCTCATGGCATTATACCCTTTTAGGACATCATAAGACGATTTTTTTATTAATGCATCACACCGATGCTTATATTTGTTATGGGTTTTGTTGCTACCTAATCCAAAACCTAAGCTATGGCCTTGATCTTGCAAGGTCAGATGCAGGGACAAACTCTTGCATTTACATGATTCTCCTGGAAAATTAATGGTATCATGAAGTTGCAGATTCTACCTTTATGCATGAATTTTCATGATCAGGTCCTGTTTTTATATCACAATGATGTCACACCCATCATGGCAACAAACAAAAGAAAACCAACCCTCTCAAACTGTTGCCCACAAAGGGTATTTGAGAGTCTTATATGTAAATTTGACAACAACTATACCGTTTAAAACAGTGTTAATAGTAAAGCATGTGCACCAGAATTGACTAGAGACCAGCATATAAAAATGTTTACTGTGGTATTTAGCACTATAGATAACCTTTTCTATTATTTTAAATATATAAAACATAATAAGTACGACATGCTTTGTATAATACCTGGTGGGTTTCTTGCGGCAGAGATTTTTTTTACATGTTTATATGAAGCACAATATTAAAACATCTTGCAGTACTACTTGCTGACAAGGTAAGCTTTTGATCCCTAAAAAGCTTTTTGATCTATTTTTGTGACAGCTCTGTACCAAACCAATGCCTGTATATATACTGATGACCATAAAAACATGTCTATGCATAAGGACAAAACAACTCATGACATTCTGCTGTAACTGGAGATGATTTTTCTTCCTCCTCCTTTCATATGGTGTGCCTATTTCTGTTAACATATACCTACACAAAGATCCAAACTTTCTTAACAATGTATGTCTTAAGAACTTATTCATATTTCTCAATCTTATACAAAAGCTTCCTATTTTAGCAAGCTTGTAAGAACTTTAACATTACCTTAAGCACAGTGGTTTTCATCCTGTGGTCTACAGACCCCTGGGGGTCTGCAGACTATGCCTAAGGGGTCTACAAAAGATGACTATGATTAATCAAAAGTATGTGAATACCCAATTACAATTCAAAGTGGGCCACCTCTATTGGAAATTTATAGGGATCTTCAAATGAAAAAAAGTTGCAAACCACTGCCTTAGCATGTTAGTCGTTATTCTGCATTTACATTTTTTAAACTAGATGAAATGGTGTTATTATCCCTTATAAACTATAAGAAATTCTGTGCCATCAAAATGCTTTGTAGTTTCAATATTCATTCACTGTAAAACACTAATGAGAATCTGAAATTCAAGTCCTGCTTTTAGTGTGTAAATGTTCTGCAATATTAGTGAGGATATGATTTCTCACACTTTGGCCTTTTGATGAAACACCTTTGCAATACTAGTATGTCACCTTATCCTACAATTTCACACATCAGCTGCCATGGTATCTGCCCCAAGAGCCCAGTTTCACATGGCACTAATGAGTCAACACCTGTTAGAGTGGAGAAATCTGAACCTTGTTAGCAACTGTGCACTCTCCTGGGAACTTGGATGTTGAGCATTGTCATACTCACCTCCAACATGTCTGTACTAAGAACTCTGGCTGCAGCTGTAATGAAGTCTCCTATCAGCATTGTAAAACCAGGTAAAGCCAAGAAGAAAAACCAGGGTGGACAGTGCTTTATGACAGTATTCAAAATATCCTGAAAAGAAAGAGAAGTGAACCCTTCAATTTTCCAGAAAAAATAATCAAGGCTATTTAACAATGAAATCTTATGATGCTGTTATCTGTTACAAAAATTAAGAAATACAGTTTTATAGAAGTACTCAAATCTACATATTATTCAGTTCTCTGAAACACTGATCAGAGTTTCCTATTTCTTCACTAGAAAAACACATTTTCTAGAAAATGTACATTCCCTTTCTCTGTAACAATTCAAACCTTAGCTCTGACGAAGTCATGTTTTCTTATTTATAACCACATTTGAAAGGAAAGTAGCAATTTGTATAATTTGTGTTTTGTTATATGCTTACCAGATGTACCAAAATATTCAAGTAGTTATTAAGTTTGATAAATTGATATAGCATCAGAAATGAAATAAAGCTAAAATAATACATAAGCATTCCCAGGCTACATAACACTAATTAAACCAGACTTCCTAATGCACTGTTTCCAAGTCGTTCAAGATAGCAGCCTACAGCCAGTACCTTATTTCCATGATTAAACATTTGTGTGGAAACTTCACAGGATTTATAAAGATGTAATTGACAAATGCACTAATGTTAAACGCAAAAAGTACCTGTAGACAACTTTTACAAAAATAAAATTGTTGCTAACTTTTATAAAGAATAACTTCCCTCTGCCCCTAGGCGATAATCTGCTAAGCCTAAACAGTTATATTTCAAGTTTCCCCCCCAAGGATAAATAATTTTTTTTAAAAAGAAAACATGTTTTTACCACCAAAAGAGAAGCCTGTGTTATAGTAACAGTGGTGTTGCCACAACTTGACGCCAAACACATGTAGACTTTTGGGGAGTAAGCATTCTAAATCTCCTCCTTTGTGCTTCATTCCCCTCCCAAACCTCTGCTGTCTCTTGTGATCAAGACAAAATTTTGACCTGATCATTCTGAGGTGAAGTTCAGCATTCACAAAACTTGAGTGGGTTTAAAATTCAGCATCAAATTTAAAATCCCTTGCAACAATTATCACTGTTGCAGAAGAATGAGGGAGTTGATTTCTGTACAAGTTTAAAACCATTTCTGTTCCCACTGCAAGATTAAGAAAAACCTGCCATGCCAAAAGAAAATGTTTAAGTGCTTTGCTACCCCACCACCTTACTGAATTTTACAATAAATTAAAAAAGCCCATTATTTTAAACAGATTGTTGTTTTCATGCTTGATTTTTAAATTAAAAATTTAAGTTTTGTCTGCCTTGGAATAGTCTGTGGTGGTTGGAAAACTACATGAGCAGTAGCAGAATGAATCAGCCAAATACAACTCATTTAAATAATGTTTTTGTCACTTAAGGACTTGAGAGAAATTCTCTCTTTAAGCATTAGATGCTTCCAATCATTCAATTAAGGTGTGAGAAAGGTTTCAGTCTACATTATTTCTGAACCCTCCAGCAAATCCTTATAACCAATGAAGACTACAGGTTGAAGTTGACATAACATTTGAAACATTTCTTAGTGTAATGGACTCATTCGTAATTTTGAGATTTCCAAGATTAAAAGTAAGCAAACAGACAAAGGTTAAAAAATGCTTAGAAAAAAGTCAGGTCTTCTTCACGTACAGCCCATGTTAGCAAAAACAGCATAAATTCAGTCACTTTTTTCATTTCTAGGTATTTTAAAACTACATTAATACTTTTCAAAACACTATCAAAGTCTCCTCTAACACTATGTATTGATCCAGGAAAATACTTATTAACATTAACATAGTGGGAAGTGATCTATGGAATGATAAATAATCTCACATTAAAAATTATAAATATTTTTAAATTTTGGCATTGCAGCAGACTGTTTTCACCTCTCTGAATGAGCTATAATGCCACTCAAGTTAATGTTTAAACTAGTTTTAATCACTTCCTTTGATACACTTTAAAGTCAATATCAGTCAATGCAAACATTCTAAAAGAGTGAGCAGATGGATGCTGCAGCTCATAAAGTGGGTGGTAAACTCATGCTCCAAGGGCAGAACAAAAGATCCACCTTTTTTTATAATTAAGGGTCTGATTAATGCACTGCACTCCTCACAACACACCTGTAATTACTTACAGGGGTAGGTATTGTGCTGTGCCCTGTCTCTGAATATCAGGCATCAAGCTATACAGTGGCAGATGGGAACACACTTCTGTTGACATATGCTACAATAAAAAAATTCATGCAAACCTGGCTTAAAAGGTAGCAGAATGTAGCACGTACAAAGATTAATCACAACTGTGTTAACTTTGCCTTGCTTTCATTAATTCCATCTGTTAAAGTTAAGACACTAAACCAATATTCAGGGTTTTTTTTTAATTAAACTTTAAAAAATTGGCAGTAAAATCTAATGGTCAGTGAGCCTGCTATAAGTCTTCAAAGATTCAAAAGGATTCAATCTTGTGTGTGTTTACTTGAGCTACAACTATACCTCAAACTCTACAGAAACTGGCTACTGCTAATATTTACTACCAAAACAGTGATGAGGTTAAGGCGGCACTAGATGCATATTGTAATGCTTTAACTTTGATCTTTTTCACAGTACCCTCTGTAAATAAGCAAAGGAAGAATACAGTTGGAAGAAGAGAGTATAGATGTGAGTATACAGGTCTAATTTAAAACAAGATGTTGCACAGATGAAGCACGATACATGATGATTTCATCTTCTGATGGTGCATTTTTCTAAACAGTATAAGAATTTGGTTGCAGATACTACATTGTTGCTGAAGAGAGAGAGCACAGAACAGCAGTCCTCAACCTTTTTAGAACAAAGGCACCCCCCAGAAAATGACAGCTCTTAGCTTTCGCTTATTTTGTTACAAACAGAAAAATATTAGTGATTTTTTTGTTGCAAAGAACTCAGAAAGACAACAACACATCAGAATGTTTTTAACACTATGGATTCCAGTTTGTAATCTCTGGGTTTATCTTGTAAATCATATTTGTTCACCTAACAGTGCTAACAGCGTGGCACCCCCTAACACCCTTGAAAGGGCCTCTAGGCACCCCAGAAGGCCATGGAACCCTGATTGAGAAGCACTGACATAGAGTATATTTAATAAACAAGAAAATATTTTTTTCCAAGTTTCAAGACAGAGAATTCAACAAAATTATTTTGAAAAAAGTCTGCTGTTACACTACAGCAGTGGTTTTCAACCTTTTAAGACTCAAGGCACCCCATGGAAAATGCCAGCTCTCAGTTTTCATTCATTTTTTGATTATGGAAAAACAATAAAGTGATTTTTCTGTTGCAAAGAACCCATAAAGATCACAACAGGTCAGAATAGTTTTAACACTATGGATTCCTATTTGAAACCTACTACTCGAAACCCCAATTTTTATATTGTGAATCATGTTAGCATACCTAACAGTGTTAATATTATGTGGCACACTCCAACATCCTTGAAAAGATCTCAAGATAGCCCAAGGCATGGCACCCTGGCTGAGAATCACTGCACTACAGTAATCCCTCAGTTTCTCTTTGTCACTATTCACGTTCAAGACAAACAATTTCATAACACCTATCGTGCTACTGTGATATAACATTCACAACTATTTGCATCAAAGTTAACTATGTACACGTTGAATAAATAAGTTATCTTGAACTCTGTCTTTGACTTCATAAAAGATTCTAGTCTCCATTTTACCAATGCAAAACCAGAGTAGTTTTATTGGCTTTGTTTAAAATAATCAGTTTAATTTCAGCATAAATAAAACCAAAACCTTGCCTAAAATATGTATGTAATGTAAATAAATCTAAATCTCACAAAACCTTTAAAACACACGAAGACTAATGATGAAATTTTCTCTTTCATTTCTTGATTGACATACTTTCATGCAGTATGCACATCTACTGGTAAAAGCTAGATTCACATAGTAATGCAGTTGGTTTGCAGCTTATCGAAGGATTCAGGTTTATGAAAAAGCAACCAAGTGAGAACATATGTCCTATCAGTGATCTTGCAAAAAAAATCAGGTAATTCAAATAGAGGCAAGTTGTTTCCTTCCCTTCAAAGCACAGTTCTATAAATATAAACTGTATTCAGCAGCTTACAGCCTAGTAAATGAATCACTTTAATTGAATGCTATGTACACAGTAACTGGAAAAACACAAGCAATAAGAAAAACATATGGTGATGGCAATAGAAATTGGTTTACTCGTTTTTGTACAGTGTTGTTTCTTTACTTCTTTCATAATTGACCTTTAGAACGATAAATGTGTAAAATAACTTTGGTTTATTATGGCTCCAAACCTTTCAACAATTACACAAAATGAAAATTTAAAAGGAAGTATTCATTCTGGAAGCATTTCCATTGTTTACATAATTGCACTGCTATAATTTAGTGTTCATGTTGTTATGGAAAAGTGGGAAAAAAGATCCATTATGGACTGTTTCAATTCAAAATGCTGCACTGTAGTGTCAAAAATAGAGGGGGGGGGGGAGGGAGGAAATCCCCTGTTTATGCCAGTGTAAAATGAATTAACTCTATAAATGACAAAATATTTCAGTTCAGGGTATTTTAGCACGCAAACCAATTTCATAAGGTCACCTTCATCCTGTAAGTGGAAAAATATTTATGTTAGTTCACTGAAAGGTCAATTACAAAAATATTCTTCACCTAATTTTTGCCTAGGCTTTTGCAGATTGTAGGTGTAACAAAATAGCCTGCCATCTGCCTTTATCAGGTTTCCCAATTGTCCCTACTCAGGAACAAGCTCGGTTTCTCACTGAAAGTTCAACTTGTTCTCTATTAGGGACTGGAATTTACGAGAGAAAAATATTATTCAATTATTTTGTTTTCTACCTTATAAAGGAAAAACAATAACTCTACTGGTTTCTGAATTTCCCTAGTCTTCTTTTTTCAGACAACAATTCAGACAATTGTTGAGACAAAACAATTACAGGGTCTGAAAAAAACTGGTTTTGATTGTTTGTTGTTGAACATGAAACCAAAAGTTAAAAAGCTGAAACTTTTGAGAAAATAACCCTTACTATAACAGCTACAGTGGTAATTTAGGTGTCCTGTTAAAAATGAAGTTCCACCAAAAATAATAAAGAAATTTAACTTGAGTAGAAAAAACAGGATTATCTTTGGAGAAAATACATTAAAATTGCCATTTAAATCTACTCTCAAAAATATATATGTATTAAAACATGCATTAAAAAAGCACAGAGTTATAAATCAACCCTGCCATACAAAACAATTTCTTCCTACACCCTAAGTTTTTTCGAAGAAAAGCAAGGGAGAGATTTTTCAAAGGCACAATTGGCAATTAAGCATTCAAGTTAAGGTTGTCATTTATATTCAAACTAGTTGATGCAGTTGTGGCCACATGTAAGCAAGGAATAAGACACAAAATCCATGACAGTTTGGTTCAGTAACCAATTGTTATCCAAAAGGTAGAAATACTTATCCTAAACCAATAGTTCTCAACCTTTTTAGACATAAGGCACCTCTGGATAGATCTGAGAAATCTCTGGATAGACTTGAGGCAACCCTTGGAAAATGTCAGCTCCTAGTTTTCGCTGTTTATGCCTACAGAAAAACAACAGAGCAGTTTATCTGTTGCAAAGAATTAAAAAATTACAACTACAGATACCAATTTGAAATCCCTGGGTTTATTTTGTGAATCATATGTGTAAACCTAACAATGCTCATGTGGCATCCTGGTTGAAAATCACTGTCTTACACTGATCCTGAGTCTCTGTTCTTTTGCCTGCAAAGCTGCTAGGAAAGTGACAGTGTCATAAGATTTTCAAGACTTGGTTTCAGAAAAAGTGCAAGCTTTGCTTTACAAGCAGTACTTAGTACTTACGTTTTTCAAAGTAATCAGGAAATTCACACCAGAGAGCTGGGTGAAAAGTACTTTTTTTTACTAATGGTTGTGCAAAAAAAAAAAAAAAAAAAAGACTAAATGCCACAGTAAGTGTGGTTCTTCAGGGACACTGCCTCTGTGGCTAAGTACAGGCAGTCAAAAAGCCAGAGGCTGATTGATTCAGTCTTTGTAGGTTAGTCTAAATTGCAGGGATTGAACAGATAAGCAAATGAACATTCACTTTTGATTCAGGAAATGCAGCCATATGCCTGCAGTGGCTCAAGCCAGAAGCTGGGGAGTGCCAGAGCATGCCTGCCAGCCACTGCCAAATGGGAGGGAAGATAGAAAGCTCTGCTGAAGGAGAGGGAGTGTGGCCAGACCTCAACTCCTGCTCTGCCTGGGTGGGGGAGGTAGTGGCACTGAATTTATAAAAGCTTGAACAAGAATAGTTCTCTCTCTGAAAAACTATAAACTGAAGAGCTATAAAGGCAGCCTGGGCTGTGTGTTCACTTACTCTTTCTGCTGGACCCATGGTCTCCAAGATTTGCAGTCCAGAATCAGAACACCAGGTCTCTCAGGGTTGCTTGTCACTTTCTCTTCCTGCTTTTAGGTGTCTCTGGGATTTGTAGTCTACAGTTGCAGCCAGCACTGAGTTTTTAGCAGGGCAGGGCAGCTTTGTACTCATAGGAAGGTGAGTTTAACCCCCCTCCCTGGCCCCAGACTGCAGCTGGGGTTTGCCTGGGGGCCAGTGAGCCAGCTCTCACTGCTCCAGCTAGGGAGCAGAAGGGCAGGGTCAGCCTTGCTCTCTGGAGCAGGCAGCACAGCGCAGTCCATGTCTGTAAAGCATATTGGGATGCTGGGGGACTGTGATTTAACTTGAACCAGGAAGGGGTCTGGGACAGAAGTTTCATAAGCTGGTTTGACCCAAATCAGTTAAGTCTAATACTACATTCAACCAGGTTTATCTTAAATAGTGTCAGCCATTTTGAAACTGGTTTATGTGCACTGAACTTCTATTCTGATACAGGTTTAAACCAGTTTCTGATCATTTAAACCAGTTTATGTGCAACTTCTGTTCCTAGCCTGTATGTTCAAACATCTGACCCACTCTATGCCTTGGAGTTTTGGGAACCATCTTAAAAGCCATATCTATGGATACCATAAATGTACTTTCCTGCACTACTACACGTTTGCAGTTGATGCAAACTGGCATAGCTCTCACATGCTCATATGGTAACACAGGACAGGAAGAGATCTTTTTGTATCAGCAAGTCCAATCCCCTGTTCTCACAGATGACCATGTCTTAAACTTTCAAAAGCTTATCTAAGTTTCATTTAAAACTAGGTAGGAGTTTTGCCCCCACTACAAAAACTGGAAGAGTTTTCCAGAACTTCACCCCTTTATTGGTCAGAAATCTTCTAGTTTTCCATCTAAAATCATTCACACACAGTTTATGCCTACTTGTTTTTGTGCCAACACTTTTATATAGCTTATCAAGATTTTTGCTACCAGGTGTTTCACTCCCCTGATTTTTGATTGACAGTAGTCATATCCACCTCTATACCCTCATTTTGTTAAGCTAAAAAGCTGAGCTTTTCTCCTTCCCTCTTGTAGCAAAGGGTCTCCATTCTAGCAGCTATTCTGTGCACTAGCTCCAGTTTGAGCTCAACTTTCATGAATACGGGTGATCAGAATTGTAGATAGTGGTCTAGATGTGGTCCCAATCTCACTTAGGCATATCATTTATTTCCTTGTTTCCATATTTGGAAATACCATGCTTGATAAAATCTAGCCTCCTGGCACACATTACAATTATGGTGCAATTAAAGTGTTAATCATGCCATAAAACGTGTGATTACATGTTCATCTGATTTACAGTACCATAACACTGCAAACCAGGCAAGAAAGATATTCCACAAAATATGTGGAATATCTTTGCAGTTCATTTGTACGGCACTATAAACTGAACACCTCCATGCCAATGGTGACTGTCAGTATCAGCATGAGGATGTGGGTCAACATCTGGACTGGGACAGCCTAAGTCCCAATGCCAAAAATGCCCCTCCAGGGGAGCAATTTGCAAGGTTCCTTGGTGGGAGGGAGATGAAGGCTCCCCCCTGAAGGGAACCTGGCAACCCCTGAGCCTAGCAACCTTCCCTGCCTTCCCATGCAGCCCCAGTGAATAAGGGGAGCCGAGCTGAATGCATGGTTTTTACACATCTTGGAACATGGAGACCTCGAGATGAGGGAGAGGCTCCCACATCCCATGGTCCCAGGTCCCAAGACTTCTAAAAAAATGCCTACAACTGAGCAGTATTGGGGCTGTCCTGGGATTGGGTTCACAATCAGGTAACTGTTGGCCCTAGCCCAGGACAACCCAGTCTCAAACTGCAGGATCAGGCTGAGGGCAGCTTTGCAGTTGAGCTATTGGGATCAGAATAGCTTTTACACCCAATCCCTAACATGCATATCTGGCTTGGCAGAAGCTGCTATGTTTGCAACAGGGCATAAAATAGCTAGCAAAATATTAGAATCTGAAAGTCTGATGAAGTATAAAAAGTTACATTAGATTTTTTTTCAAAACAATCTATTGTTCTCTAGAGACAAACCTAAAACCCACAATGGCTAACAATTTCCAAACTGTCTCAAAACTAAGGGCCCTCGTCTGCAACACTTTATAAAACACATAAATACTTAAAGGAGTTCTTATTCCATGGAGAACAATGTTTAGAAAACAATGCTCTACCCAGCTAATCCATGTTCCAGTAAACAGTACTAATAGCCTGGTAGTCTAAAAGTTCTATGCTACTCTTCATTGTATTTATAAATACAAACTTAATAGAAAAAGATATAACAGCTCACAAATACTTTTTTTTACTTCACATTGATGGCAATATCAAATAGATAAGTAAAATGTTTTCTGCCATAAAAACCCTCAAACGATATGCTTCATATTCTGAATTAGCAAGCCATTTAACTAAGACAACTCTACATCTTTTCATATCCACTGTTTATATATAAGCTCAGCACACAGATACTGCATACTATTTCTACCCACAACTAGTAACAGTATATTCAAAATATGTTAAACCACTTTACACATGTAAATATGTAGAAAAGAGTAACAGATATAGAAGGCATAAAGGAGAGTTATCAATAAAGGATGCTCCCTTTCACTGGCCTGGACACCTTTCATTACTAAAATAAAAGTAAAAATAGAGCAAAATAATATAGTCCTTAACTTTTCAGTCTGCAGCACTCTTGCCTAACATTCTATATGATGAAACAAATCTAATCTGTATGTGCTGAAATGTAATAATTGAATACATCTGTTAACTCAGTAGGATTTTCAAGATTATTTTCAGGTTTTAGTCAGTTCTGTCCTTACCTTCATGAAATTACACATAATGTAACTGCAATATCATTCCACAGATTTTCTGAAATGTTGGTCTTTAAGAACATTCTCTAATATTCCTTATTAAACCAGTAGCTCCAAAATAGGCCACTCAATTAAGTTCTGTGACTGTCTTCAAAAGGTTTAATTGTTAGTCTTCCATGTTGCTATAGAAGGAACCCCCAAAACTTAAGTTTATCTAATCAGGTTAGTTACCTCTCAAACAATATCCTCCTTCAATCAATGTCCAATTATTAACAGGCATATGTCAAGAGACTGTGCACACTCATGTTTATAGCTGTGGCAGGTGACTGAGAATCTTTTAAGGACATTTATAGCTGCCAGCCAGATACTCTTTGAAAGGCAATGGAATGAGGTTTTTTTTTAAAAAAAAAAAACCTTTTCCAGAAGGCTTTAAATAAACCTTCCAGGATCTTAGGACGACACAATGATTATCAGTATAGCTATTCACTAACAGATACACTGATGAAGCCAATAGGTGCACAATGAGATACAGAAGGCAGCTGAGTGACAATAATCCAAAACAAATGATATGAACACAGAATGGAGAGACAGGCTTCTCTGCCATACTAGAGAAAAAAAACATCCATTTCTCATAGAAACATTTCAGCACTGCTGACTCCAGACTGCAACAGAAACTCCTGTGGAGTTTTCCAAACTACATGTCATTGAGCAGTGGTCCTCCAACTCCAGTCCAGAGGCCAGATACAGCTGGCAGGGCCAGTTGTTATCTAGCCTGTGGGGCTCCCTTCAGGTCTGGAAATTTGACAGCAGGTGAGTGGTGGCAGCATTAATTGCTGCTTGCATGCTGCCAAATTTCTGGACCATGGGGAGCCCCTGTGGACCAGATAATGTGGCCATGCATGCTAGATCATGACAGCATGTGGTTAGGTCAGCATACAAGATTGCTCTGGAGCCAAATTTGGGCCCAGGGGGTTTGGCTGATGCATGGCCAGACCTAGGCATGTGGGATCCCACCTGTGGATCTAGTCTATGGACTGACTGTGAGCCATTCATTCATCTTGGGAGGCTGGGAGGTTGGGTACCACTGTCACAGAGAATTAGGCAATTTCTAATGATTCAACCAATGAACTAGAGAAACCCTGGATTAGACCCACACTCTTTTCTTGTGACAGTAGACTCAATGATACTGGTAGAAGGTATGGAGGCTTCTGTCAGAGACATAAGCAATCCCTATATTGGTGCCATCTGGCCCATGTTGGAGAAAGCAGTATGACTTGGATTCTGTCTTTGTGTGATCAAAAAGTTTTAACAAGATCAATGGAATTGGAAAACGTCTCAGTTCAAGAAAAAAAGTCTCTGAACACGCTTTGAAATAGGATCGGGATCATTTTCCATTGCTGTTGTCAGAAAGAGGTCAATCCCAGAAAGATAGTCAGTCCTATTTCTCAAACCATGGGAACTTATGATGGTAGCTGGCTGCTAGTACAAGCATTTTTGAGGAGACAGAAATCAGAATGAGATAATGACCACTGTTTCTTGACAGGATTTTTGGAAGGAGTGTTATATTGTTTATTCAAGCAGTACACAGAGGTTGTGGTATCAAAGTTACTCACCAAGCAAGCATATTATTTTTCAGTCTGTATTTAGTAGCTTTCAAATCCAAAGAAGTTAAATTCAGTTCAGCCTCCTACCTGTTCCATGGAGCATGAACTATCAAGCTACCGGGACTGGGCTCCCTAGTTCTGACTGCTGATGGTAACCATCACAAAGGATGGACAAATATAACAGTTTGGGAGCTCCCACAAATGGAATGTCATAAGGCTTTTAGAGCAATGTTAATCAAAATTTCCACATTGTCTACACTTGAAGGAATTTTGTTGCCAACTACGGTTGTAACTATCTCCTCTGAAGCAAATTAAAAAAGGTATCATATATGTGGATATGGTTATGACCCAGCTAGAATTTCACTGGTCTTCTGGGATTTTCTTGCCAGAAGTGGGTAACTTGGCAAATATTCCTTGAGCCAATCTTTTGGAATAAAGGAAATTCCTTGGATGGATCACAAATTATATAGCAGGGTTTGGCAAAATTTTGGGGCAGAGTACCAAAAATACCCAAACCTTGACTTGTAAGATGTTGGCATGCCAGGGGCAGACAGGGGGAAGCTGCAAGTGGTCCAATCCTTGTTGTAACAGTGCAACTCTGGCTCCTTCCCCACTGGTTGTCCTGAGGCACGTCTGCACCTGCTGTCAGCAATAAGCTGGGCCAGGGCTCTGCAGACCCTGTTGTAGCAATCTGCAGCCTTCCTGCTGCCTGATGCGAACAGCCTGGGCTCTCTGACTGGTGGCAGGGGCCTCCCCAGTGGCGGGTGGCAGGAGCTGGCTGTGGTAGGTGCCTGGGAGGCTACAAGCTGTTACACTGAGGTCTGCATACCCCTGACCTTGCTCGTTGGTGGTGGGGGGTGCATGTGTACCTGGGGTGGACGGTGGGGGAAGTGTGAGGGGCCTGATTCTTGTTGTGGTAGCACAGCCCTGGCCCCTTCCCTGTTGTCCACCCCAAGGCAACACGTGTTAAGGAAAATGCCTTTACATGCCATACTGGCATGCATGCCAGGGAGTGCCAACCCCTGTTATACAGTAAGCATACAGATAAAAAGCAAACAGCAAGTCTTGCTGCTGGTAAGGACTTGCTAAAGTTAACTAACTATCCAGGTTTGAGAATACAGGAATACTGTAAGCATGAAAGGGGAGGCAGTTCCTACCAGGCTTTTCGTAAATACCTTTGGTGAATTAGAAATGCCAAAGAACATTCTGCAGTGTGACCCTTTATCATGCAGATGGAAATATTCCTATGACAGAAAAGTGGTATCATTTAACTCAGAAGTCACAACCCAGCTGGGGTTAGACATGGTTAACAAAAACATCTGATAAGGATTAAACAAAATATTAAATAGCTGCTATTTCAGTGAGGGCCACTGCAAGCACAACCTTAACTCATTGCTACTGTGCAGTAGTGTGAAAAAAAAACCATGTGACATCTGGACTGCACAATAATGCCAGTTACTTAAGCAAATACTAAATAACTGTGCAGTAGCAACTGTTCAGTTCGGCACACATATAGATGTGCCCTCTGTATCCTAACCAAGATTTAACCCACAGCAAAACTATATCTCTCACCCAACAATTACTTTATTATTTTAGCTGTTTCTTGTGAGGAACCTTGTCAAAGGCATATAGGAATCTAAATAAGTGTTATCTGGCTTTCCATGTCCACTACTTTATTCATACATTCACAAATTAAAAGATTAATGAGTCATAATTTTCCTTTACAGAAATCAAACTAGTTAGGTACTTCATTGTGATTTTCCAGGAATTTTCTTATTTTATTTTTAATAGACACTCTCCTTAGGACTTGGGATATGAATTCTTGTCCATAGTCAAAATATGACTCGTTTTACTACACCTCTCTTCTTGCCTTGCATTTCTGATCTTCCCACCAAGTCCATTATGACTCTCAGAAACTAAACAATCTAAAGTCTTTTTTTCACACACGCATGACAGACTCAGGCTCCTGGTTCTATGCATGAAAGACTGGCAAAACACTGTCATAATGGTTGCTCTCTACACAGTCTCAAAAGATTATCTGTACAGCACAACACAATGTGACCCTGGGTACATCACTAGAAATTCTGTGATAATAAGAAATAACTATAATTTTAGGATGTTTTGAGGCACTTCAAGTTGAGCTCTCTTTTCTGCATTTTCCTGTCTGCATACATATAGAAACTCAAATTAATTCATTGCTTCTCTCTCCTGCTGCTCTCCCTTTATCTGGATTTTCAAAAGAAAAAGATCCATTATAAAATTTGTAGATTACAATGGCATACCGCCCAATAATCTATTTAACTGGCTACCTGCAAATAATGAAGTGAGAGATATTCTATCACTTATACTATGAGTAATTTCTATTGTTCCACTATATAGTGATTTCTCTAGTCTGAAAAAGGTGATGCAACTGTTGCATAGGATTGTTCACATCTTCGTACAGGGATGTTTGTTATTAGACAGCCAGGGACAGACAAATTATAGACACATAGCCAGGGACAGACAAATTATAGACATTATAGACATTTCAGTTGCATCACTATCTCCTTGCTCCCTTTCTGAGCTAATTGCTAAACCTGAAACTCAGATTGCCTTTGGGAGCTTTTCGTAAAATATCCTCTTACATTGCTCTTTTATATACCCCATGAGAAGGTATATACGCCATCACCTGATGGCGGATTACCACGCTCTGGGGGGGTGGTGCTGAAGGAGATCGGTGCACAGGTGGTATTCTCTTCTGTTCTACTAGTGAGCGGACGTGGAAGAAGGCATGAGACGTGCATTGCAGAGAAACTGGCGGCTTCGGGACTGGTGTCTTGAGGCAGGCTTTGGCTTCCTTGACAATGACCCGTACATCACGATGAGAGACATGCTCTGGTGGGATGGGCTCCACCTTTCCTCTAAAGGTAAGTGTGTGTTCTCTTCTAGGTTGGCAGATCTCCTCCGGTGGGCTTTAAACTAAGCTTGTTGGGAGAAGGGAAAGGCGAGGGAGGAGGAAGACTTGGACCGCTAAACCAAGCAGCACTCACAAGTACAGCCCAGCCTAGACTGACGAGCGGAACATATACACAGGTAAGCAACAGGGGCCAGGGAAATGCTGTGATTAGGGAGCCAGTGCACAAATCCACAGGAGGCCTCAAATGCCTCTACACAAATGCTATTAGTATGGGAAACAAGTAGGAGGAACTTACCCTCCTGCTAGCTGACACCAACCCAGACATAGTGGGGCTCACTTAAATGTGGTGGGACCCAACACACGACTGGGTGGTGAATATCAAGGGTTATAGGCTTTACAGGAGGGACAGGACAAGGAGGAAAGGCGGGGGTGCAGCGCTCTACATTAAGGAGGAATACATATCCTCACCAGGTAGCAGAGAGTCAGAGGAGGGGAACATGGAAGTGCTCTGGGTTAGAATACAAGGCAGTCAAGGGGAAAGAGACTTAATGGTGGGAGTCTATTACAGATCACCCAACCAACGGGAAGAGCTAGACCAGGAATTCTTAAGTTAGCTCACAGAGGTAGTTAGGTCAAAGGACGTGGTCATCATGGGTGACCTGAACTTTCCAGACATCTGCTGGGAAGAGCAGTCAGCCAGGACTGACCACTCACGTAGGTTCCTAGTCCAAATCCAGGACCTCCATCTAACCCAGGAGGTGCACAGCCCCACTAGGGGAGATGCCTTGTTGGACCTGGTGCTGGTCACCAGTTACGACCTGGTGAGGGGGCTGCAGGCGCTTGACCACCTTGGCAACAGTGATCATTGCTTGCTGGAATTCACCATCCAGCGTGAGGTGGCAAAGGCCTGCCGCAAGGCAGCAGCCCTAGATTTCAGGAGGGTGGACTTCAAGGAGCTAAGGAGAATAGTCAGGGAAGCACTGAGGTCCTGGACGGGAGGGGAGCCAGGTGTCCAAGGAGAGTGGTCGCTCCTTAAGGAGAAGATCCTCCAAGCTCAAAGGGAGGTAATCCCAACACGGATCAAAGGGGGCAAGAGGGCGCAAAAGCCCACATGGCTCACCAAAAGCATCCGGGAATGTCTCCTAGCTAAAAGGGAGGCGTACACCCAATGGAAGGGAGGGGCCATCACCAGGGTGGATTATACTGCGGTTGCTCGGGGATGCAGGGGGGAGTCAGGAAGGCCAAGGCAGAGAGGGAACTGGGACTAGCTTCCCGGATCAAGGACAACAAGAAGTCCTTTTTTAAATACATAGGGGGCAAAAAGAAGGTTCCGGATAATGTAAGGCCCTGCAGGACATGCTAGAAAATTTGGTCATCACACCACACGACAAAGCTAACCTATTTAATGACTTCTTTGCCTCCGTTTTCCTGAGCAGGGACCAGATCAGCCCCCCTACCAGGCCCCCCTCAGGCCCCAGGGGAGGCGCACCTAGGCCAGGGGTTAGTGAGTATCTAGTCAGGGAACTTCTGGAGGGGCTGGATGTATTTAAATCA
>NW_017728931.1:3279272-3339781 GCF_001723895.1 Crocodylus porosus
GGCACTGGGGGAGTCCCTGTTCCCCTGGGCACTCCCAGGAGTGACCAAGAATAACGGTCACAAGCTGGCAGAGGGTAGATTCAGACTAGATATCAGGAGGTGCTACTTCACGGTCAGGGCAGCTAGGATCTGGAACCAACTTCCAAGCGAACTGGTACTAGCTTCTACCCTGGGGGTCTTTAAGACAAGGCTTGACAATCACCTTGCCTTGCTGGGGTTGCTTGACCCCAGTACTCTTTCCTGCCATGGCAGGGGGTCGGACTTGATGATCTGCTTAGGTCCCTTATGACCCTACTAACTATGAAACTATGAGACAGACATTTCTAGCAAGCATGAAATGTTAGGTCATGTTTGCTATGAATGATATTGTAGTGCTGCATGAACATTATTCAAAAATTTTTTTTTTAGCTTTACCCCATTTCTAGCAATATAACAAGCAATGAAATAAAGTAAAGTTCAAAACTGGCACACGTATAACACACAATAAAAAGCACTTGCTTTGTTAGCTTAGCAAAAATGATTTGAGAAATAAAGAAAGCAGCAATTAAAAACAATGGGTACTTGAGCACTAAGGTATAATTCTTACTGACTGAAGAGTGCCCTATTTGAAGTTACCTAGATAACTATGCACATACAGCTGGATGTCTTTACAAGGTAATAAATCTAACTGCATGTGTCAGTTAATAGATATGTATTTGCTAATACTTTAAGTAAGTTTTTTCCAAAAGAAAACTTTTCAAGATTTTGTCATAATGAAAACGATGCCTGCAAAGTTATAAGCAATTCAACAACAACACATATATGTATGTAAATATAAAAAAACATTTTTTTAAACTAGTGAAACATTTGGGGGGAAAAAAGCAGTACCAGTGCCAGCCTACAAAGGGTGAAAGACCTGCTGAAAGTCCTGTGGCCAGAGTCTTACTAAATCACATACAAAAGAGAGAAATAATCCATACCGATTCCTGGCAATCCTCAGTTTCTGTGTTTCCCCTTTATTGTACATTTAAGGTTCTACAGACCAACCACCTGGAGATGTTATTCTCCTGAGTTGCTCTCTCCTGCAGAGGGAGCTGAGCTTACCCTGGAGGAGATCTTAGTGTCCTTCCTTCCCTGATCCCATCTTCTTTGCATATACTGGATTAATTCTCATAAATCCTGGTACGTTTAACCTCACCAACCCTGAAACCAGAGAAATATCTCCCCCACTGCAATCTGTAAAAATGGGAAAAAAGAAAGGCACCCCAACTCTGACTCTTCAATGATGGGACAAGATCATTTCAAATCATTAAAAAAATATATTAGAGCCCTATTAACTTTATCCTATGAACCAGATACCAGTAGTAGGGAAACTTTTCATGACACTATCTGATCTGGAAGAATACACCATAAATATCTAGGAACAGTACTTTGGAGATGTTTTGATGTATGTTCAAAATCAAATTAATACAATGAAATTGTTTTTAAAATTACATTATTATTCACCATTATGTGCTTACATCCTCAGGGTAGGGACTGTCTTTGTTTTCATATAGAACTGAACACAGTGTGGCCCTGGTCTATGACTGAGGCCCATACATCTGACAGTAAAGATAAACAATTAGAAATGGTGCCATTGCGATGCTATGTAACATTTCATTATGGATTCATCTGAACAATCCATTAGATATCACTAAATTACACGCTTTTCCATCAGTGCATATATTATTAATGATACTGTAATGGGGGGCTACCAGGGCTGATCTCTGCAAGGCCCGCCCACCTGTTCTTGGGCTAACCGCCATGCCTTGGTCTTGATTAATTATAGATGTAATTAGGCTGGAGGCTGCCCATTTAGTGCCCCGCTGCTAGGGGGCGCTATTGGAGGCTCCATTCCTCCCCTACACCACAGCCCAAGCCTTGCTGATGACATCATGGTTTTCTCATACGTGCCAGTCCCCCACCATGGGGCCCAGAATCCTACTGTAGGACCCCACCTGGGTTTCTCCCTTCAGGCGGACCCTGCCGCTGTCATACCAAGCCATATATCACCCTGCCATCGGTTCCCCTTCAGGTGTGGCCCCTTCACTGGGACCTTCGGCTCACACTAGCCCTGGCCCACCTCCAGGCCAGTCGGAACCCCAGGCCCCTGACTCTTGGGTGTCCCTCTCAGAGGGCCTCCTTGCCCTTCTGACCCTCGTGGTCCTGGTCCTGGCCCCCGCCTGGGCCAGTCAGGGGAAGCTCTGGCAGGCCCTGATGTATGACCCATACTCTTATCCCGGGTCCCCCTCTGTGGGTCCTCCTTTACAGACGTGGGGAGCTGGGGTATCTCAACCATGACTAGTGCTTCAGGGTCTCACAGGGGACTCTCACTCCCCCTGGGCAGCAGGTCGTGGTGCTATGACCGGTGTTATCTTTGACCTACACTCTACCTCCCAATGGTGGAGGACTTATTGGGGTCAGGGCTCAGCTCTCGCTCTCTCTGGCTGAGCCCCCTCTCCTTTCACAGGGCGCCACATCGCCCTCTCTCTGGGACTTCTGATCACTGCCCCCTTCTTGCTGTGGTTCCACAGCACTGGCCCCCTCTCAACTGGGGCTCAGATGTTATATTTGACCCAAACTCTGCCTCCCAGCATTGGAGGACTTACTGGGGTCAGGACTCAGCTCTCTCGCCCTCTGGCTGAGCCCCCCTCTCCCTTCACAGGGCTCCACATCGCCCTCTCTCCAGGGCTTCTGATCATTCCCCCCCTCACACTGGGGGCTCCACACGCTGCCCCCCTCACATTGGGGGCTCCACACTGCTCATAACACCCCCTTTACTCAGGGTCTCGGGGCTTCCCTCCACAGGTGGGCTCAGGTAGCCGTAGCCATGCCTGGCCCCAACTCTCCTCCTTGGGGTCTCAAACCCCCATAGGGCTCAGGCGGCCTTGGCCACACCTGGCCTCCAACTCTCCTCCTTGGGGCTTGCACCCCCACAACTACCTCCAGTGTACGCGACCCACCCAAAGGTGAGGGCTAGGGGTTAAGGTGCCCTGACCTGCCTTTCACCAGGCTGATCCCTGGCCTGGCATTTCCTGGGGGCTCCCGCGGCACTGGGAGCCCCACCAGGACACCCACTCCCGGCAGGGTGTAGTGTCTGGTCGTACCCAGGACCAGGAGCCTCCCACCATCCCCTACAGCTCCTCCCTTACTTCCAGAGGAAACTCGGCAGCCCTCAGGCCAGGCAATGTTGTTGACTCTCCTCCAGCAGCCAAACTGCCTTGTTGCCTAAAATGGCTGCCCTCATTAGGCACATGAAGGCTACCAGCTCCAGGGCCTTAAAGTGGCAGGCACACGTAGTGCCCTGCCACAGATACATTACAAGTCTTTAATAGACTGTTCTATTGATGACCAATGATTTGTTTAGGCATTATGGCATTATTTAAAACCCTCATAAACATGACCTAAATTCTGCTCTGAGACCCCTATATTCTGTTACACTCAAGTACAGTCAATTGGGATGTTCTGCAAAAGCTTCCGATAAAAATGAGGATTGATATTTTTATTCAATTAAACATTAAAATAATCTCCTCCAGTTTAATCTGATAGTAAATTGCCTTGTACTATGTTGATAAATTTAAAATTTTCAGTGTGCAATAGAATTTTGTACTGAAAATGTTCAGTAGTCTGTCATGGGAAAGCAGAGGTGCTGGCAGCTTGGAAGGAAACACTGAGGAACCCAAAAAGTTCTGGAAGACTGAATTTGTACGATCATCCACCAGCTGGATGACAAGATAGCAGTTAAACAGTTAACAGACAACTGACAAAATTTTCACTCGTAGATTTTAAAGTTCATTGAGCAGAATGGATCATTTCGTATTTCTCAGAACTAGTATGGCAGGGTGTCTGCACACTCAAGCAGATATCACTACATTGTTTTTCATCCATTTCTGGTTTGGAAGCTTTTCTTTATGTGCTTGTGGGCCAAGAAGTCTTCTTTTTTTTAAATGAAAGCTTGAATTCTGGAGCACAGTTGTGCCGCTGGAGTAAATTATGCACAATTATGGTGTATTCAGGTACTGTTTATAATCTATCCTATGTCAAAAGGCAGCACATTCCAAAAATATATCAATAGTAGCACAGCGTTAAGAAAGCCTGCAATACTTTCATCAATGGTTTATATGATAACATAATACAGATATGGTAGTGTATCGTATTAGGCTATGTTTGTTTAGAAGCAGGCTCTAAGTATTTTT
This sequence comes from Crocodylus porosus, assembly GCF_001723895.1. Taxonomy (NCBI): domain Eukaryota; kingdom Metazoa; phylum Chordata; order Crocodylia; family Crocodylidae; genus Crocodylus; species Crocodylus porosus. The sequence continues at coordinate 3,283,487 of NW_017728931.1, forward strand.
CCAGCTGAAAAGCAGAAATCTTTGGCAAATCAAATAAATTCAGGTATTTTTGACTAATATATTCTTACATTTGTATTTATAACAGATATTATCTTTGAATTCTAAAATACATCTGCTGATTTGCTCTTTAGTTGATCTAGCATCTTGATATTAATCATGTTGGAAGTGATTAAATAAAGATAATTAGAATAAATGCATTTCACTATACCATGTTACACGAGTTTTCAAGCTCAAAAGCAATAAGAGTTAATGCTTTCTCCAAGCAGTTCAGTAGCTAAGTAATAAGTAGACAAAAATAAGACTGTAACAGACTAGAAAACTTGCAGTCAAGTGTGCCACCATGAGGCAAAAATCAGTAAGCCAAGTAAGAACAAAAGAACAATGTCAATGTAATATTGGAAGGGTTTATAACTTAAGATAATTTGGCATCTGCATTAACTATATGGGCCTGAGACCTTGATCAATTTAATTTCTAGACTGTAATTTTTTTCAAGACAGCTGAGCTCTCATTTATGACAAAAACAAGGCATTTTAATCAACAAAACAGTCATGCTTACCAACAGGAGGACAAAGGAATGCAAGCATACAAGGTTACATTTTAAAAGTGCTAATTCCATACAACTGATGCTACATTTTCAAAAAGCTCAGTCCCCAGTTAGGCATCTATATGAAGTGGTCAGACTTCCAAAGAACACCACACCTAGCAGCTGCTCCTGAGAGGAAAGTGAGATGCTGGGTGCTGGGTACTTCTGAAATCTGGTCACCTCATGTAGATTGCTTAATGGGAACTAGGCACTACTGAAAATTTAGCCCTGTGTATCTGCACTCCTTTGTCCTTGTGTTGGTAATAATGGCTGTTAAATTGATTTAAATGGCTTGTAATCTTTGTCTTGTCATAAATGGGAGCTCAGCTGCTTTGAAAAATCTGGCCCACAGCCAAGGTTTCTTGTTGTGTTTTGTTTTTTAAAACTCAGAAAAGGCCAGTCTGAGACTGCCAGGTCAGAGTACACTAGTTATGCTGTTTATGCAGGGATAGTACATATTAGCCATGTTAAAACATTAATACCTATATGCCACACCAAGTTTTTCTCATTCTTTCACCATTAGAGCCTGATACTGGTGTCTGACCATTCTTTTAAACATCCTATATTAGCTCTCCATTGTCCGTGTATTACACATCTTGCTACTAATAGATACATCAGCTTCCATTTGTTAGTATTTCCTGAAAGATTCATTTCTAATTCAGGGAAAAGTTTATCTCCTGTATTCAGGAGAGTGGAAAGAATCTTAGTCATGAACCACTGTGCCAAGTACTGAACAAAACACAGATCAAATAGTCCTTGCTCTAAAGAACTAATCACTATAGACAAGGGATATCAGAAAGATACAGACTGGGAAGACAGCATGAAGAAACAGAGACAATACTGGTCAGCATGACAGGCAGTAGTCACAGCACCTCAGGAACTAAGGTGTCATCAAATGTTTTCTCTAGGCATATTGACAAGGCAGAGTTTTAAGGAAGGGTTTGAAGGAGGGTTATGAGATGGCTTTATACATGCTTCTAGGAGGATCCTACCAAGCATGAGGATCACCATGGGAGACAGTATGAAAATATATATGAGGAACAAAGACACACATTTTTCTCTTGACAGGATTGTCTCCTTCCTGTTGGATAGGATCCTACAAGAATACTTATACAAAAAGGTCTCTCTCTCTCTCTTCTTTTTGAAGAGCTTTGAAGACAGGTATTCATAAAAAAGATTTCCCCCCATCTTCCCCTTTTTTGGTTGAATTTCTTTGGCAGCCATACTTTTCTAGTCATCAGGAGAAACAATTTTGTTCCTATTTTTCTTGCAATGCTTGTTCACAGGTATGTTCTGAAAACTTCTCCTATTCAGTACAAAGCTGAAATTAGGAGAGAGAAAAGGTAGGGTGGCAGCTCAGAACTTGTTCTTTCCTTTCTGAATCTTCTTGGAATCTCTTCTTGATACTTTTAACTGTTTTATTTTTCTCGGTTTATTTTTCCCTCCATCAGGGAATGAGAATTCTTGTGTGAACTGTTAAAAGGAAAGCTATGACTTGAGGAAAGGGAAGGTTTCCCTCTTTCTTCCAACTTCTCGATGGGAAAATTAGGTCTCAGAAAGAGAGCATTTTTTTGTATAATAAAATACACTACTTTAACCCTGAAAGAAAAATAATTTGAGCAAGAGGTTTTCTTTTTTTGCTTCAAGACAAAAAATGCGACTTGATTAACTCTGTGGTGTGCTGGGCCCTTTCAAGAATCTGTGCTTGGAGTGGTCATGTTAAAAGACAACCTTAAATTTACTTACAGAGAACCTAAATGTCTTCTATTATGTCTACATCTGTTCTTGTCACTAGAAGAGTCATGGCTTCTTGACGATACAGGATATGAGACCAGGAATTATTTTATTAGCTTAACTCGCAACTCTCTCTTGGCAATGTGTGGGTCCATAGTTCTTGATTATCAAGCAGGAAGGTGGGAGAAAAAGATCCCTACACAAGATGACCTTCAGGAGCCAAATGAATTAATACTTTTCTACTTCCCAAAAGAAAGAAGAAGAATAAAACAGTTTGGGTCTGGTAAAATTACATAAAAACTAAACATGAACAACAATGAGAGAGAATGTGAAGGATGTGAAGATGGAACCTTGGGTGGCAGTGACCATGAAATGACAGTTCAAGATCCTAAGGGGAGAAAGGAAGGAGAGCAGCAGAATAAGGTGGGCATGATCCCCTGGGAGGAAAATCTGAAGGGAAAAGGAGAACTGAATGTACAGGAGAGCTGCTGCCTGGGTTGGCTGTGACCACATCCCCTGCTGAGCAAGAGGCCAGTGGGGTGGAAAGCCAGGCATACTGCAGTTGGGGTCCCCATGCCAGTGGGAGAGAGGGAAGACTCCCTCCCTCCTTCCACCTGAGGTGCTGCCTAGGCCAGTGTCTGGCCATGCCTCCCCGCCTCCCTTTGGGGACAAACCCCACAAAGACATCTTCCCCCTCAGGGCACACCCTAGCTGGGGTCCCTGCAGGCCAGGGTTGGGGTTTAAACCCCTCCTCAATCACACTTGGTGGCCTGTCAGGGCCTGACCACCTGTTGCCTCCCCCCCCTCCGCTTCCCTCCAGCCTTGTGGCTGCTGCTGAAGGAAAGGGAGGGCTTACTTTAGTGCTCCACCCACACCCCAGCTTTTAGCCTGAGCCACTACAGGCATGCGGCTGCATTTCAAGAATCAAAAGTAGATGTCTATTCACTTGCAAATAGGTTCAATCTATGCAGGTTATACTAACCTGCAAAGACTGAATCAATTCAGGTTCTGGCTTTTTGAATGTTTGTACTTAGCCCATGAGAAAGTCATCCCTGACCAATCTGATTTCCTTCTCAGACAAGGTGACAGGATCAGTGGATATGATGTACCTTGACTTTAGCAAGGCTTTTGACACTGTCTCTTCCAACATTCTCATTAGCAAGCTAAGGAAATACAGGTCACATGAAAGTAATGCAAGGTGGATTCATAACTGGCTGGATCATACCTCTGCAAGTAATCATCTATGGTTCAATGTCTAGTTGGGAGGAGGTAACAAGTAGGGTTTCCCAGGGGTCTGTACTGTGTCCTTTGTTATTTAATATCTTCATTAACGATTTGGATGATGGGATTGAGTGCACACTTAACAAATTTGTGGATGACAGCAAGTTGGGTGGAGTTAGAGATACTCCAGAGTAGGGCTAGGATCCAGAATGACCTAAGTGGGAGAAATGGCCTGCAATCAACTGGATGGGCTTCATCAAGGACAAATGCAAAGTTCTGCACTTGAGATGGAATAATTACATGCATGAATACAGACTGGGGAATGACTGGCCAGACTGCAATACTAAAGAGAAGGGCCTGGGAGCTACAGTGGAACATAAGATGAATATGAACCAAGAGTGTGCCCGTGTTGCAAAAAAAAAAAACCCAAAAAACCCTAAAAGCATACTGGGTTGCATCAACAGCAGTGTCACTTGCAAAGCAAGGAAAATTATTCTTCATCTCTAATCAACAATGAAGCTATTCAACAGGAGTGCTGTGTCCATTTTTGGGCCCCACTCTTCAAGAAGGATATGGACAATTTGGAAAGAGTCCAGTGCAGACCAACACAACTAACTAGGGGCCTGGGAAGCAAGACCTATGAGGAAAGGCTGAAAGACCTAATGTTATTTAGTATGGAGAAGAGAAGACTGAGCATGGATTTGCTAACAGTATTCAAATACCTGAAAGGCCTCAACAGAGAGGATGGAAGAGGCTTTTCTCTGTGGCTGTAGGGGACAGGAGTAGGAACAATGGCCTCAAGCTGTAGAAGGTGAAATCTAGGTTGGAGATTAGGAGGCACTTTCTGACTATGAGGGTGGTCAAAAACTGGAACAAGCTACCAAGACAAACTGTACAACCTCCATCTTTGGATGTTTTCAAAAGCAGGTTAGACAGACACTTGGCTAAGAAAGTTTAGTCAAGAATGATCCTGTCTTGCGGGAACCGGGCTGGACTAGATGACCTTGTGAGGTATCCTTCAGCCCTACTTTTCTAAGAGCAAGAAGAGCATAATTGCTGAATGTATGCTGGTAGAGCTATTGCTGAAGACTGGAAGAGATAACTCATCAGTAATGGAATGGAGGAGATATTAAGATGGAGAACATAACAATACCATACTTACCCAAATCCAAGACAACTTTGAATTTAAGATGATCCCCAATAATTAGAATCTATACACAGAATATGTATATATTGGTTATAATTTTCCATATATAGAATGTAATTATTGGAGGCTCATCTTAAATTCATCCCCCCACTGCTACAAGGAAGAAAGCAGTGAAGGGGGGACGGCAGGGTGTAGTGGGGACAAGTGGCTTGACACCTGCCCCTTGTCCCCTCCACTTGTTCTTTCTGCTCCCCACCCCTGATACCTGCAAGCCCCATGCCTGCCCTCCCCACAGGGCCAGAACCTCCTGATGCCTTCCCCTGCTGCCTGCCCCCTACTACTTTTGCCCCCTTTGCAGCCTCTGAGACTCCTACCCTACTTATCAGTCATGACTCCATTCTAGAACAAAACACATGGTGCCTTTGGCCAGTGGCAGCATCTGGTGTCCTGGGGTCAGAGCTGCTTCTCCTGCAACTGCTACTGGGTCCCTGCACCAAAGCTATTAAGTCCCCATGCCCCCCATGCCAGAATGAAGCCCGAGCAATTACTGATGGTAAGTGAGGGGAGAAGGAGGCAGCAAAGAAGTGGCTGTGGCTCTGACTCAGCCCCTAAGCCTGAGTCAGAGCCCCTCCCCACCGCACCTTGTACAAAAATGCAAGATGAGGGTCTTCCTCCCTTCCAGTGATGAATGGGGAAAACAACCTTGCCTTGGATTTGAGTAAACGTGGTGGCTGCTGACAGACATGAACACCCCCCCCCCCCCCAAACAAAACAAAACAAAAACCTAGAACTTTACCGGAAGAGGAAGCACTTCAGTTTGACCCAGCTCCCCAGCACCTGTATCGATTGTGTACTTCAGCGGAGCTTTTTGGTTCTTTTTTCTAAGGCTGATTCAATAAGCTATTAGATAAAAGCACCAAAAAGTCCTGCTGAAGCATGCAATCTATACAAACATTGAGTGTGCTGGGTCAAACTAACACGTTGTCTCTTCTGGGCACACATTGCGCTCAGGGGCACACCAAGTTTAAAGTAAAGCGTTGTTTAGTTTTGTGTTTTTCAAGTCCGTAAGCAGCCGGCATGTATGTCTGATAACTACAGTAAGAGAGCTTATTTAAAGCAAGAGGATGGTTTCTTTCCTGCGCCTGCAAGATAAAGGAAACATGAAAGAGGGAAAAGGTAAGCAATGAGAAAGAACCACATTTTCAGATTCACTGGAGATGTAGGTTCAAAGACTTACCTTACTTTCCCAAACCTAAGACAATTCTGAATTTAAGACAACCCCCAAATAATGAGATTCTAATTGAAAAATTATAAATTAGGTGCAATTTTCAACATCTAGACTCTACTGGAGGGTCATCTGATTTTTTTCCTTCACCAATGTGACAGGGCAAGCTGGGGGGGAGGGGGGGCAGGCAGTGAGGGAGCCAACTGGCCTGAGCCCTGCCACCTGTGTCCTGCCCACCACTTGCCTCCCCAGCTGCCTACCTCTTTCAGTGCCTATATGCTCTGCACCTACCCCCCCCCCCAGTGTCTGTACACTCTGGCACTTGCCCCCCCTACCATTTGTGTCCACTGCCATCTGCCCTGCCCACCTCCCCTTGCCTTCCCTGCGGTATCTGGTCTCTGGAGCCTACACCCCCTGACACCTGCCCTTCCCTGTGATACCCCTTCTCTGGCTCCTCTGCCTCTTGCCTGCTTCCCCTCTGTCTACCCCCTGCACTGTCTCTCCATCCCTCCCACTGCTGTTATCCCCACCTCGCCTGCCATTTCCTCTCTACTACTGACCTTCCAGTCACAGCCCTGGCACTTGCTGGGGCCCTGCTCTGGCTGGGGGCAGGTAACAGAGTATGTGGGCCCCAGCCCAGCCAAACAGAAGCTGTTTTAGCAGCAGCAGCTCCAGCCCTGCCAGAGCTGCTTCTCCTATTGCATAGCCAGGCAGGGGCCAGAGGCAGCAAACACTCTTTGTTCCCTGCCCCTGGCCAGAGTGGGACCCCAGCCAGAGCCAGGGATGTGACAGGAAGCTAAGGAGTGGGGGGAAATGGCAGGGAGCAAAGGCACTAGAGGGAGCGCAGAGGCTGTGGTGCAGGGGAAGGGGGAAGCAGCAGCCACTGCCCCCTACAAGCTTGTACTAAAATCCCCCCTTCCCACCACTGAATGGGGGGCGGGAAATCCCATCTTGGTTTCAAGTAAATACTGTAAGTCAGGTCATTTGTCAACAGTAATGGTTCTGATGAGAATTTATATTTTTTCTACACAGATTATTGGAAGTCAAAGCACTAATAGAGAAAAAGTGCTTCTCAGAGAATAAGGTAAGGTATGATGAAGAAAAGAGCCAGGAAAAGAACTGATGAAGAGCAGAACAATCAAACAAATGCCTGGTCACACTGGCTTAGTGAGAACATTCAGGAAATAATTTGGTTTAGAGAACTGGAGGGTCTGTGCTTTTTCTACAGGGACCGGGGTTTCCTCTCTGCTGGTTTAGTGCTTAGGAAATACTAAGGAGACAGTTGTAGAAATTAACTAGGTTGCTTAGCAAATCTTATTTCCTGTAGTTCTTACTTTTTTTTTTTTTTTTTTTTAAAGTGAAGGAAAAAGAAAACTTTAAGTTAAAAGCAGATTATATCTCCGATACTAGTTTCCTATCTAAAATCATCATCTAACATCACAGTAGTATTAATCTTATCCTTCTCTCTCACTGATTACTGCCCTTACTAAATTATACATGGGGCTTCCTGAGGTCCTGGAGCAACCTAGGTTTAGAAGGGCACAAAGAGGAGCTAAATCCATTGTATCTCACCCTTTCCCTTGGCACAGCATGGAATTTTACCTCTGTATGTTTCAAGATCTTTCCACATCTGTGGAAATAACCTGTAAAATGTGAGATGAGTGTAAATCAATGCAACAATGCTTGCCCAAATCTGTAAAGAATCTAAACAATGGATGGCAGAAGTGGGTTCTATCTTTGGAGATTGCAACTGTCATGCCCTGCTTGTAATGCTAAATGGGATAAATGTCCTTGCTAAGTTTTATGAAAAACCCCATGGAGTGAGTACAGGCTGAGAAGCACTGTTTCAGAGTTTCTAGACAATGTAAAGCAATGTTCATGTGTTTTAGTGGCATATCACAAGCAGCTACAGTTCAACCAATCCTTTCAAACTCAAAAGCTGCCTTGCCTCTGAAAATTCAGACTGCCAAGGAGCATAGCTTATTAAAGCAAACTGTAGACTATAAAACAGTAGAGAACTCTGCAAAAATAATTAGAGATAATACTAAGTTTGATAAGCAGTTGTGTTATGAGCCCCAAACAGAATAAATGGAGCAAAGGGGAGCTTTGTAAAATGTACATGACAATGATAAATGCTGGTAGATTGGGTCTTCTTCTCCTAGTCTCTCTTATTAATCTAAAACTATGAAAAGACTGTATACAGTGTCACTAGATAATGCAAATGACAAGCAGTCAACTTAAATTAACTAGTGATTTCCTTCTAATTGAAACCATTTTGATCTACAGCATACTAATCAATTTACAACTCAGTGCATGCATCTACATGTGAAATTAAGGTAAAACAATAAACTCCAGAATAAACTGTTTCTGGGCGCAGCACCTACATGCATGCCCAGGACAGCAGCAATCTGACCTAAGGCAGAGCAGGCCCGGGCTGGCAGGGGGAATGGGGATCAGCTCAGGCTCCAGGTAGCAGTGCTGGGCAGCAGAGGGGCTGGCTGGGGCACAACAGTGCTACACCTGCAGAGCTGTGGGGCTAGGCAGCAGCCAGGAGTCTGGCCACTGCTTGGTCACTGTCTACACATGAATTTCAGCACAATAACTCCGCTGTAAGACAGTACTGTCCCCAACAGTATTATCTTACAGAGGAGTTAGTTTACTGTGCCCCAATACCAGCACACATATAGACAGTGATACTCTACTGCAGAGCTAATTAGTCTACTCTGTAATAAAATGCATATGTAGACACATCCAGTTTTACTTTAGCTAAAAGGAAGCTGCTCTGGTTAAAATAAGCTGAATTTCAGAACAATTGCTTTCTGCTGAAATAGGTAAACCAGATGGAGTTTAAAGGTTTATCAGACAGAGAACACAAAATCATTTAGGAGAACAAAGGAGGAGCAAAATATACAACATATGGAGAGGGGGAAAAACGGTTTAGGCTACAAAACACAGGCATACCTTTAAGTCCACACTTCAGTGTATGTTATCATATAATCATGATCCTCTTCCTCCCAAATGCACCACTTCAAACATGATAGTCCATTTTCTCATCAAAGCAACACAGTAAACAAGATGTAAAATGCAATAATGGAACTTAAGAAAAAAATCAACCCTGTACCTGATCTTCGCTAGTTAAGCCAAGGTGCATCACAAGATAAAAATGCACTAGGAAATCAGAATTTGGCAGGACATCTTGGCGCCTGGTCATCATAGCACAGATCAGCCTGTATGCTTGAAGTTTGCCTTCCTTATATTCATTTGGCAAGGTTGTTGCCTGAAAAGACGAATAATTTATATTACTACAGCCTTTTTACTTGCTAAATAAATAAATGCTGTATTTCCAGGAAGGTATATTTATTTGCTGTATACTGCATTTATATTTACAGAAATAGGGTTTAATTCCATGTTCTTAATACTGCAAATAAAGACTTGTTTTTATAAACTAGACATCAGCATAGGTAAACAACTGACTATGATTATTTTTCTAATATGTTTAGAACCAGGATTGCAGAAATAGTGTAAAAACAATATAACAATATGATAAACATTTATGAATCACTATAGATGTCCAGGAAAATACTACTCCATGTAGAAATTAAAACTACTTTACCTTGAACAACCATGAGGCAAATATTCTGAGCGGTGGAATTAAAAGAGGAGGAGAGGGAGTAGACTGGTTATCCACGCTTATAGCAAGATTGTCCCTTATCTGATTTTTTAAAAAAAGGGTAGAAGATTAATAAAATATCCGCTAATATTTTAACACAGCTATTATTTATAACACAGCCTTTTTTATCAGAAGTAGCACCTTTACAAATACATACAAATTTCCACTGAAGCTGAATTCAACAGGAAAACTGGAACTATATTAAGCATATATTATCATCTTACAGGTATTTTCTTAGAATCTACACTAATATTCAGTATTAAGACAATGATTTTATACTTTCACTGTATTGCTTCTATTTCACTGAGAATAAATTATCTTAAATCCTTACTGTCATCAAAAAGGAACCTCTCTTTTAAGGTGTGCCTGAACAAAATTCAAGGAAACAGTTCTTAAAAGATTTAATAAACCATCCTCCCCTGTAACAGTACACATTATTGCCTTGTTCATGGTTAATATCATAGTACTTCTAAACAAGTGAAGTGAGAGGTCAAAAACCCTTGAAAATTCTAACGAAAAGTAATTTTACTAGTTAATGAACTTTAAAAAAGGAATATATTATAAACAATATCTTTCTACAGTAGTGTTGAAGTAGTAATGATGGTTCAGAAAATGTACAACGGGCAAAGGTTTTTTGTGAAATCTTTTAATGGACCAACTGCATAGCTAGGAGAGCAGCTAGAAAGATCGTGACACTTTTAGCAAATACATTACTGTAGTCTTTACATTAAAAGTATGCATTAGAAACAATACCTTTGCTAGTTTGTACCATAATTCATAGAGATACCCAAAAACTCTGGCATGGATTTTAGGTGACTGGATATTGTTGACATCTCCAAGGATTCCCAAGATCCTCCTCCATAATACAGCAGCAGAATCAGGATGCCAACCTATTAGGTTTCCACCAGCAATTATACTGCAGTCATCAGCAAGGAATTCGCTGCTGTCTACAGAATAAAAACATGCAACTGATGTTAGTTAGAAATGGGATGTGTAGTCTCTTTTTTGATCAACAAAATGTATACAGTAATAGAAAATAAGCTAATGTGACAAGTACAAACAAAGAGATTTTCACAAGGACATATGGAGATCAGGATCCCTTAAATCCAAAGGGGCTCCAGAACATCTGCCAAAGCTACATTAAGGTCCCATTAAAGAACAGGTTTCACAATAAAAAATACCCTCACCAAGCCTCAAAGAAATCTGTCATGGTTGGATGCTTAAAAAAAAAAAATAATATCCTCTAGAAATGGATGGTAAGTACTAATGGCTGCAAAGTTCACCAAACAGAAACAGAGGTAAGTGAAATACTTCGGCCATTGACAGACGCATGGTTGAAGAACTCAGAATTCCACTCCATTCTGGAACACTTCAAATTCAGAGAACATAGGCTATCAACAGATGTGCAGCCACCTGCCATACCTCCTCACTACAGCACTTCAAAATCACTGCAATGGCATGTGGCAGCATGCTTTACAGCAGTGGTCTCCAACCTTTTTAAGTAGGAGATCAACTTTGGCATTTAAAAGCAACCCAACATCTACCATGGGCCGCTACAACTCCCCTTCCCCCCTGCCCAGCAGGCAAGTCTGCAGGGGGATGAGGGGGACGCAGATCAAGGCAGAGGGAGAAAAAATGATTTGGGGGCATGCCTCCCCAGCAGGTAAGTCCTACCTGGCTATGGCCCCACTCAACATAGCCCTGTTCCTGCCTCTGTGGCACTGACCTTCACTGCAGGGACCTTGATCTAGTTCCCACCCCTTCCCTCCTCCATGGACTGATCTGCTGGGTTGGGTTGCACACGTACATGCACATGGGCACTCAGCCCCTCACCCCAGCCTCAGATCAACTCCCAGAGGCTCTGAGATCTACCTGGTTGATGACCACTGCTTTACAGCCAGGAGGGTAAGCAGGGTGTCTTTCAGTCCCGAGGCTCCACAGCCCTACCCCCATATGGGGGTGGTGAGTGGGGCAGGCAGCCAATGCATGCTTTGCTTGCCTGTGTGCTTGACTGCCAGTCTCTCTGGGCTTGTGGAGAAAGGTTCCTTCTATGTTTTCTCAGGCTCCAGGGATTGCCAAGGATGGTCAGGTGCACAGGAGAGAGCTCAGTGGTTGAACAGAGTGGGGAGTAGGGTAGGGAGGAAAAAGGAACAGAACACTGTGGGATGCCAGAGAACTAAGCAACCCCTTGTTGTACTACATTTAAGAATGCACGTGCAACTGGAAGCTCTTCAAAATGAAGCGCTTCAATAAAATTGTAGTCCACCCAGGATCAGTTTTGAAGTAGTTCAGTCATTTTCAGAATGCTTCATAGGGTGTGTACATCTGTCCAGGACCTTAAAGTCTTGACAGAGAAAAGGTAGTTCCAAACTGTCAGGATTTGAAGAGGTACAAGTCGATGATGTTCATACCATGCCACAAATCACCTTCATTTTGCATAACAAACTTTTCTACTATTGAACAATATTCTCTGAACACTAGGCACTGAATATACTTTTATTATTTCTGACATCCATCCAGAGAACAGGAAAGGGTGGATGGTTTGGAAAGAAGAGTCACTTTATTTTGAGTCAGCACATCTGCTGTTGGAGGAAATAATATGTTTGTCAACCTGTCCTCCAATGTAAACTCTAGAAACCAACACTGTCTCACACATATGGCTACCTTATCTCTCTGAGCTCTCTTGGAGGCAAAGGAATTGATGGATAAGCATATAATATAGCATGAGACCAAAGTATAATAAATACATTTCACAAAAATCCTGAACTCACCTCCTTTCTGGAACAGAAAATTTAACTTCAATTATTCCTGTCAGTCACAAGTAAGCACAATGATGGATTTACTTCCCCTTCCTAGAAAACTGAATGAATCATTGAATCATGTATTTCCCATTTGTGCTTTGTTGAAAAGAGCTTGCTAGGATAATACGCCAATGTCTGCTGCAGACCTGCCATGCGAACTGCTGTAAGCATAACACTTTATGCATGAATTCCATAGTTTGTACTGTTTTCCTGCACAGGAAAAACAAGTGTGCCCATATCTACCTGTTTTATAGGCAACTCAGCCCTTTTATTGTCTGTCATGATATAAATGGAAATTTTATGAATCAGGTAAGACCTATATGCAAGCTTTGTGAACTGATATCATATATATGCTTTTTTTTTTTTTTTAAAAGCAACTTTTCTGAAACCTGTTTTCATTTTACTTGAAGTTGTTTAAAATTATAACATCAAGCAAAATGAATGCTGTTGTGCTATGGATAGACCAAAAAGGGTAAAATTTGTACTGGTAGTGGTTTGGAACTACTGCAAACCATATGAAATATTGGTACACAACATGAATGGCAATGGGAAAGCAAACATCCTGAAGGTCAAGAGTTGTAAAGCCGATCTAATACCTGGAGTTTTAAGTATCATACTGGACTGTATTGAATAAATGAAAGCATTCAGCAGTCTGATATCTAGGGCAAGTTTCTACTTCCTTTATTCTTAGATATGAGGAAATAAAATACATGAACTTCCTTTGTGTTGCAGAGGAACTTTTTCTATAGCTCTGAGAGAAGAGAGTGCAAACCTACTTCTCTGCTCAAAACACATTTTTTAAAAGGGTCCCTAAAAACAGACGGGGAGGAGGGTGGAGCATGTATAGCATGGAAATGAATGTTTTAATGAATTGTAACAGTCTGTCAGTAACAGTGTTTCATGAAGAGGAGGTTTTCAAAGGGTACTGAAAGAAGAAGGGTAAGAGCCAAAGGTGTAACTAGCTTACTGCTCTCATTGACTCCCTTCAAAATAATTGTTTACTAGAAGATTGACAGATGAAGGTAGGAGTTACTGGCAAAATCTTGGGTGAAGATACTCAGAGTTCTCTCTCTTATGTACTTAGGAGTAATTTCTTCTTATTGCAGTCATATACACTGCCAAAGAAAAAGAACAGCATGAGAATCCTTCAAGACCAGAGGGTATTTGTTTTCTAGCAGAATAAACTAGAAACCCGAGTGGAAGATCCTCCATTTTGGGAAGGTTTTCTCCTTGGAAAACCACTTAGGAACCTAATAGCTGGAGTAGGATTTGGCCTAAATGGAATCTACTTGATTGGCAGAGGGGGCGGAGGGTGCAAGGGTTCTGGAACAGGTGCTTGAACCTTTTTTTTTTTTTAATTTATTATGAGATCTGCCTCAAGATTTAGGAGAGAAACAACATGCTTCCTTGGAATGTTCCTGCTGGAGCTTCTGGAAGAGGAAGGCTTGACTGGCAGAGCGCAGAAGCAAACAGAAGCTAAACTTGAAAAGGCATTGTTCAACTCCACGGCTGATGCATAGGCAGGTTACCTACACCCACATTCTAGAACAGCAGTTCTTAACTGGGGTATCATGAAATCCTTTTTATGGTGCTGTAGGGTAAATGGAGGTCAGCCCTATAATAAATTGGTTTTTGAAATGGGGTGCCACTGAATTCAGAAAGGTTATGGAAGGGTGCCTTGAGTCTAAGAAGATTGAGAACATGTCCAAGAAGAACTGCATTGAATAGTGTAGAACAGTGTTTCCCAACCTTTTACATCCCATTGCACATTTATATAAATAAAAAAAAAATCATGGCACTTGCCCCCTCTCCGCAACAGATAATATGGCCGCTGCCACCACTCACTGCCCCACGCTCCAACCACTCTGTGGGAGTGCGGGGGGTGGCGTGAGGCACTGGCTGAAGCTCTGCCCTGCCCTGCCCTGCCAGGAGCCACGTCCCCCCAAGAGCATTACGGACAGAGCATTCATTATTTATTTATCTGTGTGACTTTTCCAAAATTCCACAGCACACCTGTTCATGTCTGACAGCACACTGGTTGGGAAATGCTGGTTTAGGACAGGGGTATCAAGCATATGGACAATGGAGCTGCTTAATCCATCCTAGCAGGTTATCAGCAAGTCACTAGAAGCTGGAGATGTGGCCTGCTGCAGAATCCGGGGGGCCTGGTATATGGAGTGATCAGCAACAAGGGAGCAAGTGAGGACTAATACAGTCCTGGTTGGCCTCTGGCAGATTTGTCAATCACTACTGCTGTGGCCCCGACTTCTTGACCATTGTGACCTCAAGCACATGCCCCATGCTCTGTGCTCAGTGCCAGAGTTAGAGCTGTTGCTACACCATGGGGCATACAGTAGTAGCTTCAGCTCTGGCATGGGGCATGTGGTGGGAGCCACAGCTGCACCACATGTCACACACCCCATGCTGGAGCTGCCATCATTGCTGTTTGCCCTGGGATGGATTCAGCATGCAAGGAGATCTATGGTCCAGATCCAGCCCAAGGCACAAGGTGAAGTTGACACCCCTGATCTAGGATAAATGCTTTCAGCCTCATCTCCTTATGTTTTCAGTGTCTCTTGAGAAATACACTTCACACTTCATTTACAAGTCCTCTAAATGAAAAGACAACTACCTGTGTGCTGCCGCTAAGTGAAACTGCTACCTTACAAGACAGGCAATATTTACATGCAGGTGATTTAGAGCAAGACAGACACTTCAACAGCCACACAGAAAGAAAAATATTTTTTCCTAAAAGGGAAAAAATACAAGGGGCTAGAAATTCCAGCACTTTCCTCTAGAGAACCATTACTTCAGCCAGTTAATTGCCTTAAAACTAACTGAAACAAGTAGGTGCTTGCCCCCCATCTAGTTTCCCCACTGCAGTAGTGATGGTGGCGGTGGTGGGTAAATAAATGAATTTAAGACGATTCCCCCCAGTTCTATACATGGAAAACTGTAACAAATTTATAATTTGCCATGTATATAATCTAAAACTGGTGACTGGGTCCAAATTTGAAGTTGTTTTCGATTCAGGTAAATATAGTAATATCCCTTATAGTTCAGTACAAGATCTTACAAAGTAGGCAACACCCAAAAGCTTGCCAAGACAGCTTAAGTCTGGTAAAATTCTTTTTTTTTCCTTCCTTTTGTGGGAGATTTTCATGTACTTGCTATTGATTTCTGCTTCAATTTCTATGATACAACAGAATGCAACAACTTCTTTTTGAAGTGCAAATTTTCAGTTTGAATGGGGGAAATGCTGTCCAGCAGCATATTCTGAATAAAACTTTCAAACAAATATGGAAGGGGAGGGTAAAAATGAATGAGACCTGAAAAGGCTGACTGACATGCTACAATGTCACTACCTTGGATGGGTAGTTAGGCACAAGGATGAAGACCAACTTGCTATAGCTAATTATCAAAATTGTAATATCCCAATTCAATACAAACCCTGAAGTATTTTAATAAAAATACTGAAAGGTCCCTGTTAATTATATACCTAGCCTTTTTATGAAACCAGAACATTGAATACTGAAATCAAATTAAGCTGAATACTCAAATTATAATGTGGAAACTGTAAGAAAAGCTTCAGTTAGTGGTGTCTTTTTATTGCAACTCTGAATATTGTTTGCATGTGACACCAACATCACATTACAGTCCAATCATCCTCTCCCTAACTGTACACAAACTGGGGAGTCAAATCAGGATTCTCCATAGTGGAATGCTTGGAAGGAGAAATAGAAGTCCCCCTTTCATACTTAGTCTCTCAAAAGCTTTCCAGTAAGTAAACTGTGGGGCTAGGATTCTATGATTTGGACAGAGTGAATTTAGGGAAGGATGTTGAAATGTTGCCTACTCCTCCAGACTTGACAAGAGCTGCAAAGCATTAATAGCAGTCAGATTATCCTACATGTCTTGTGCAATGAAGCCCTAACAATAATCTTGGGACAGAGATTAGCAGTGCTGAAGAAAGCTGTGGTCTGATGTGAGAAAGGTACAGCGCAGAGAGCTTGACAGACAATACTGCAAATGTCCTGCCCTGAAATACAGTAAGGATAGGAATGTGAAATCCTCTCCCCTTTCTGCACAAAGGCTGACACTTCACTTCTGACAATACAAATTAAAGGTAGCTTCTTTAATTGGACCTGGTGCTTTCTCAGCTAATCTAAATAGGATTTAAAAGTTAGGTGTCAATATTTAAAGCAAGGCAACACTCTCTAAAAGTCAGAAAGTTAGTTATACACAGCAAATCTGTGGAATAATGACAACCTGATTTCAGTATTTGCCCTTCTAGTCTATGTTATTCATCAGATTATTTTACATAATTAGTTTTCTTCTGCATGTGCAAAGGACAGCTTTCTTGTATTAGGTATGAAAGAAAGCTACCAATTTGCCAGCTAATAATCCTTGACACATATTATATTACAATCTTCCTTTTGTACAGATGACAACCTGAACTACTGAACTGGTTGCATTGATTCATTGCATAAGTAGAGTTTAAAAGAAGAACTGAATATATGGAATAGATATCCCTGAAACAATATAGTTTTCCATAGAAATTAGCCTACCAGAAAATCCTGTTTTACCAGATTACTATTAACATCAATGACTTATAAATATGAGGTAAAAAGGAACCTTTACAAAGAATGAATAGAATACAATAAATAATCATAAATGATATATCCCAATATGTCAAAATTATAATAATTAAAATGAAAATATAAATTACTTGGACATGGCTTCCTGAAGGTGTTACTTTTATTAAGCACATATTTTAACGCATCTCCAAAAGACATCAGAGACTTCCATAACATTAGAGCACATGCACAATACTCTCAACAAAAATCAACAGATAAGAGGTAAATCTATCCCACTGAAGGCAATACAACTATTCCTACCAACTTTAATGGAGCAAGGATATGAAACATGCATGCATTGTAAAAAAGTATAAATACTAAACTGCAATTAATCATACCCTGCAGCCTGACTTTGTAAATCTCACTTAATAATAGGAGCCTATAATTCCCATTTCTTATTCATCATTAATACAAAATGCTTAGAAATAAAGACTCCAAAGGGTTAAACCTGGGAAAATAATCTTGAGGGGAAAAAACTGCAGAAGGTACATGCAGGGAAAAAAAGAACCATGACAATAAAAAAATATATATAATATCTTTCTAATCTTCAATAACTGTGATCTGGGAAAGTGGTAATGATGTTTCTATTTGAACAAGCACAACAGATGGGAAATAAAAACAATAAGGATGATACTCCTATATTCTCTGACATCTTTGGAAACAGATTTGTACAGTTACTTCCCATACCTTTTCCCTTTTATGCCGTACCAGATGATATACAAATTAACCACTGTTTCATTCATATTTTTATAAAAAAAGACAACTACCGAGATGCTTATAACTTTTTCTAGTAATCTTTCTAGTTGCAAATCCTTCCGTGCAGAATACCAGGTCTTAGCAGATACAAATCAAAAAGGGACTGTATTATTGCTGCCTTTATAGAGACTGTATTAATGGGAAATTAATATAATAGCCTCTAATAATGTCTACAATACTAGAGATTATGGGTGTGAACAGGTGTTCATTTTTAGCAGTGGAAATTTCCCAGAAATTTAACAGAAATCCTTCCAGGAAAAGGAATAGTACAGGCATTCAGCTTACAACTGCCTCCTTTGCCATTATGGGAAAAAGAACAGTACAGGCATTCAGCCTACCACTGCCTTCTCTGCCCTGCCCCCTGCACATTCCCCACACAGAAGTGATTCCAGTCTGGGGAAGGCATGGGGAACAAGGGCTGCATCAGTCCTCCCAGTCCCTAGGGACTGGAGTTGAGCATCGGGGAAATAATCGGCAGCATTACCCCATTACTCCCTTCCCTCCTGGACCAGATGGAGGAAAGGGAACAGCAGCACAATCCCTCCTGCCTATTCCCCAGACCAGGGTGTCCCATGTACATGTTATGTGCGATTGATTTTTTTAAAATGATATTCTGAGGAAAATAATTTGAAAAGATTGCATAATGTTCCTCTAAATATTTTTCCAATATAAATGTGTTGTTATTCTACATCCCTTCTTGGCTTAAGCTACATATTCAAGAAAAGAACAAGCTAAGACAAAAGCCACACATTTAAATTGAAAGAGAAAAAAACAACTTTTGTTAATATTTTTAATTATGTGCTCCTTATTTGCATATCTATAATTTAAATAGTTGGCAAACCGAAAGAGATAAATCAGCTGGATTTTCTAAAGTGCCTGAGCTTTGGTCTGCAGAGTAAAAATTAGAAAAGTTAAGCTAAATCAAATTAAGGCTATTTATGTCAAGTGTGTTCAAACAGGGATTTAAGGTGGTTTATCCAATCCACTTTCACCTTTAGTTAATTCAAATAATCCACTTGAGTGTCCCTGGCTAGAAAAGCTCCAAGAAATTTGAAATTTTAAAATTTGAAACACAATGCTCTTATCACTCAGGCATTTCTGAAAATCCCTCCCCAGATAACAATGCTATTAATCATTTAACCACTGTCTA
The DNA here is from genome assembly GCF_001723895.1 of Crocodylus porosus. Classification (NCBI taxonomy): domain Eukaryota; kingdom Metazoa; phylum Chordata; order Crocodylia; family Crocodylidae; genus Crocodylus; species Crocodylus porosus. Next base: position 3,302,412 of record NW_017728931.1, read on the forward strand.
AATGCAAGATCAAAATATTATTACCTTATAAACATTTAGTATGGAGAATTCATAGACAGATATTTTTCAACTGTATATTAACATGGACCATCAAAACTCATAGATTATCTATAAACTCAGTTTGCACACCAAGTACAAAATACCCCTTCCAAACAGTATCAAGTTTCACACATGCTAGTGCCAGTTTTAAGTCTAGTAAACAGAGTTTCTTAGCTTTCAAACAATACTTTTTGGGAAATGGCAAGGATTTTTCTGTTATGTTTTACTGGACTAATGTATAGTTGGGTGAGCTGTTACACAAGGTTTTGGGCATCAGGTGCCCTTCCTCAGATCTAAGTTTAGTCCTTAGGTTTAGATTTGAAAACGGGCTCTGGATGCCTGAAACCTTGCCCATTAGCTTTGCTAACTGTACAGTTGATCCCATAACCCGCGTCCGGACGACCATGCGCATGTAGTTTGTGGCACTGCACTCCTGATTTACAGCTCAGTGCCAAAATTTGACAATGGGATATCTCTGTGTCAAAACAAACACTGCTAAAAATGTGGCACAGCACACGTGGCACCAGTATGTGTCACCCAAAATGGAGCCTGGCCCAGCAAGAGCAATGCTCTGGCTACAGGCTAGACACCAAGCAGTGAGATCAGTGCAGCTGCTGCCCCAGGAGACCCCCAGGACCCCAAGTAAGGCTGCTGGGGCCAGTACAAGTGCTGACCTCAACTTCCCCTACCCCACCCCACCTGGGTCAGTATGTGCCGCTGCTATTTGTCACATGGGAAATGTGTGCCCCTGCACATGCACACTCATCTGGATGCGCTCATAGAGACTGTTACAAAAAATCCTTGTCTGTCATATAGTTCCTGGAACACCACAACTACAACAACACTCCAGACCTACAACGCTGTCTCTCTTCCTCAGTCCTACTCACTCTTCCTTCATGTCTAAATACATATTCAGGCAGAGTAACAAAAAATATAGCATAACTTCTGATAACTCCACCTGATTCACAGAAGCAAACATTTTCTATTCCTGAATTCTCTCTTGATAAATTATCTAGTTAATTGCTACCATAGCTCAAAGTAAAAGATAATCAGGCCCTCTACATGTGCAGACAAAGGCCCAATGGACTCTAATGAGCAATTCACACAATTGCAGCTCCTGCCATGCCACATGTACATGGCAGGAGGTGCAAATGTGTGATTGTACATTAGATCCCATCATACCTTATTGCCAGTGCAGGGGGAGCCCAGGATTGAGCTTCCCCTGCACTACCAAGAAGCAGGCTCCCACAGCTGGGAGTGCCACGCACCCCAGTTAAGGGGTGCCCAGCCACAGAGGTGCCCTACACACTCCTAGGGCTAAAGGATCTCTGTTGCAGTGATCCCATCCCACCCCACCCCTGAGGTATGGGGAACTCCCTGAAGCCAGAGGATAACCACAGGGCCTATGCCCCATCCTTGGCATGTGGGGAAACCCTTGGGGCCAGAGGATTCCTGCAGGATGATGTGCCTACCGTGGGGGTATAGGGAAACCCCCAGGGCCAGAGGATCACTGAGATCCTCCAGCCCCAGGGATTTTCTGCACCCCCAGAGTGCAGATTCCCCCTTCAGTGAACCTCTAGCCTAGGGGATTTTCCGCAACCCAAACTCCTAGGGTTTGCCTTACAGTGATTCTCTGGCCCCAGGGGTTTCCTGCACCCCGGAGCCATAGGGGTCACAACAGTCGCAATCTCCCTGGCCCAGGGGTTTCACATCCCTCTTCCCCACAAGCCCTCAGGATCATGGCAGCCACCATCCCCTAAGTCCAAGGGTTCTGTACTCTCCTGGACCCTAGGGATCCCAACTGCCACAATCCCTATGGTTTGGGGGTTTCACTCTGGCCACTGTGCACTTGTGTGGCTGGGAGTCCTGTCAGCTGATGGGGCTCCCAGCAGTAGGGGAGACCATGCTACACATGCAAATTAAGGCTCAACCAAAACCAGTTATATAGTACATATTTTCTTTATAGCCGGTTGGAGCTTTTTATTGTATGACAGATACTTTGCACCGGTCTCCAGTTAATTGTGTAATGTAGCTGGTCTCCAGTTAATTGTGCAATACCTATAGTGTGTAGAGGGGACCTCAGAGAACCTGGAAAGTAGCTATTCTCTGTTATTTATTAGTATTGTCTGAAATTCATAGGCGACGCATAAGGTGGACATGGAGGGGGGCATGTGCCCCCCCCTAAAATTGGCCCTCGCCAGCCAGGGTGTGGGTAGTGCAAGTCAGTGTACCTCCTGAGAAGTGCCGGCGGCATTTCTGGTTTGCCACTGGCTCTCCTCCTGGTGACTGGCTTTTGGGGGACCGCCCCCCCCCTGTCAGCAATCAGCAGTTGATGCTCCCCCAGAGCCAGAAGGCACCAGTCGCCCATGCTGACATTTCTTCTATTCTCTCTCTTTTTTTTTTTTCTCCCTTTGACTCCCATTTCATTACCTGCTCTCTATATTTGCTAGGTTAGTGACATTGCTTTTCATTTTTTTTGAAAGGTGTTATGTCTAGTCTTGAGAATCAGATATACTGTGATGAAATGAAAGGCAGCAGTTAACATGCATTCTTTGAGGAGAAGTTAGCATCTTTCCTTATCAGTACTGGTACCGTATACAAGGTACTGTCAATATAATTTCAAGCTTAAGAATGAAACATTATAAATAGGTAATATATTTTAAATTAAAAAAAAAAAAGAACTTTGACACTAGGCTTAAATTTCATGTCAGACATTGTCATCTACTTTAAAAATAAATACTGTTCTACAGAATAGCGTGCAAGCATATTGAGTAGTAAAATTTCTATCAGATATGTTTCCATTGTAGACATAAAAGTAAATAATCAATTAATTACTTTTTACTGAACATTAAGTACCTGTTAAATTTGCAGCATCTGAAGGACTAAGCTGTAGCCAATGACGTACATCTGGATCAGCACAAACATCTGTGGTTGTATTAACTTCATGGTCTTCTTCACATGTTTGCCAGGGAAGCAGGGTGATGTCTACTTCATTATTGTAGCCAAAGGATGTGTCACTACTAAAACTTTCACCTAAGGTAAACAGGGATTTGTAAGACACATGCACTACAAGAAATATACTGTGAAGTCAGTAAACAATACTGCATCTTTGATTAGTCAAACTACTATGTCATCACAAATTACTAGCCCCCAAGTAAAGTATCTAATTTCCTAAAACTCACTCTTTTCTCTTTCCTTGGGACTTCTGTGAGACTGCAGGTCTGTTTTCAAATCCAATTCAGCTGGACTGCTGCTCCTTCGTACTAAAACCTTCAGAGAACACAGTAGCAAATTGTATTCTTTTTAGCTTATTATTAATTTGAAAACTGCTTTATATTCTATTCGGATTTCATTTATGAAGATGCAAATCATTTTAAACACAAATATTACTGTAGATTAATTACAACTTAGTCAAGATATTTATAGGCAAGTATCGGACTTTGCAATTTCCTCAAAGTGCCAAGGGTAAGAACTCTAGCATGTGTTTTGTTCCTATACTCATTTTCTTATAAACTTTCCCCTACCTTTAAACTTTCCTTACAGTAATGAATAATATAAATAGAGTTGTCTTAAAAAGTCATCCCGTGTTTCTATTATTCAGTGTGTTTGGGGCACCTATTGAAACCTTTGCTTGGCTTTCACACACCTTTTCTGAAAATCAGGAGGGTACTCCTGAAGGGTATGTTTTAACAAAAGTCCCTCCCACCTATGGCAATGAAGTCAATCCAATGGATGGTAACAAGGATCATCATGGATCAATATCTAAAGTCTCATGCACACCCTGAAATAATAATGCCAATGTCTTATATCAGAAACATCATAGTCAATAAGCAGCACTTATTGGTATATAATTTCCAAAAATATTGACATTTTCCAGATTCTGCTTCGATCCAAAGCATTCAAAAGCTAGGCACTGATGCCATCTTCAGGTAATTTTCTATTCTAATATGATATACCCCTGGCCCTCACCATCGACTTTGGTTTTAAATATTGTGGACCAACTTTAAAATCAACACTTCTTATACTCCCATATAGTCTTTGTGTTTAAAAATAAGGAAAGAAAAAAGAAAAGAAAAAAAGAACTAAATATTGGCAAAATAGTATGTCAGTTTATGGGATAGAAGAAGGATGGAAGACTTAGTTGCCAGGGGAAGCTTAGCTCTAAATTTCCGAGATTATGTAGATGTCAAAATCTAAATTTAAAATGTATCAATGCGGGGTTTTTGATTATTTTTGTTTTATGTTTGCAATGACTTATCTTAATTTTTAAAAAGGAAATAAAACAAATATTAGAACAATGTAACAGTTGATCCATTGGCCAAGCCTTATAAATGCTTTTTTCCCTACACAGGCTTAGGAAGTCAAAGTACATCCACACTCAGGACAGACAAGATTGCATTTGCCTGGACTGTCTTTCAAAAACTTGCGACTAGAACAAGTTTGGGAATGAATGGAATTGAACATAATTTCTGAGTATCATGCAGCTATCTGAACTTTTCTGGAAAACTCTATTCAGTTTTATTTTTCCCATTAAATTGATTCCAGGGTGAGGAATAGTCAGAAAAATCTGGCAAACAAAAAATGTTGAGTTCAGCACTGGTTCATATAATATGCAACAAAAATGGCGAGAAGTTCATTTTCAGTTTACAAAAAAAAAAAAAAGGGTGGGGAATATGAAACTGGTAACAGCGTTGTTAATTAATAGTCAGTATTTTGCAACACAAGCTACTCCCTGATCCTCACCCTCCCAATTTGCCGGACAATGTTTCACACAGGTCTGGATCTACCTCCCTGCAAAGTACTTGGGATTTATTCCTGAATGGCTAAAGAAGCCACTGCAAAGTGAAGCCAGGCAACAAGAGGAGAAGAACCAGGGAACTAAACTGAAGCCTTTCATGTTGAACTGTACTAGCCCTTCCCTAAATATCTCCAATATTTGCAATTTGTTATTTGAACTGTTTATTCAAAAGTAGCATTAACATTTAAAATGCCTGTGCATCAGAAAGCTGACACACAAAAAGTTCTAAAATGCAGAGCTGAGTGTGCAAAGTGTAATCATCAGATATTTATTCTGGTACTATGTAACTAATATAAATTATTTATAAAGAGAGTTATGAACTGATTGTTTACATTTTATGCACTCATATGTACAAAAGAAGCTGAAGAGGGTAAATGACAAGGAAGGGTGTGGGTGCAGGAGCTGCTGTGGGTGTGACTCTGGCCCTGACCCAGGCTCCAGACCAGAGTTAGAGCCACAGCAGCCACCAGCCCCAACCCCAGACTTCGTATAAAACTATAAGATGACCTCCCCACCACCAACTGACTGGAGGGTAAAAAACTTGTTTTAGATTCAAGTAAATAAGGTAGTTTATGTATTTAACAGCTAGAAGTTTAATTCCAATTTTTATATTATGAATAGAATCAACAACGCTTGACATTTTTGTTATTCTTTCCAAATGTTTTATGAATCTTGTCAATAACCACTTTCTCTACTTCTGCCTTACATGCTGGGCTTCATGTTCTTTCTTCATATATACTTTATTTTCTTGAACAGATTTAGAGTCTGAAGAACTTAAATTCTGCGTGCTCTCGGTCTTTTTCCCTGTGGAATACATATTGAAATTGTAAAAAGGAACCGTGTCAGAGAAGAAATACATACACTCAAGGAAGTGGAGAAAATGGGAAAATAATTATAAATGCTTTACTTTTGAGTCTTTAGAATCTTTCCAGGATTTACAAAGAAGTGGTCCACTATGACATAGTATACTGCACTATTGTTATTAATTCATTTATATGGTGCAAGTGCATAGTATATGGAGAATCCCCTCAAAAAATGCAACTCACTGAAGAAATGGGACTACAATAAAATGTTAAATGTGATGTACAAAATGTAAATACAATGCTAGATACTGGAGCATTATGGCTGGCATTCCACTTATCAATCCTTTATATCAGTGGTGCTCAACCTTTTGGGTAAGTACAGATATTCAAAACGCCAAAAAATGAATTGATGCAATCTTTGCAGGTTAGTCTATGCTTGCAGTGGCTCAGGCCGGAAGCTGGGGGGGTGGGACGGAAATGCTGCTAGAGCGAGCCCTCCCTTCCCTTCCACAGTGGCCAGGCCCGAGGGAAGCTGGGCTGAGGGAGGGGGCATGGCTAGGCCCTGGCAGGCCAGAGTATAATTGGGTAAGGGTTTAAACCCCCTCCCTGGCCTGCAGGGACCCCAGCTGCGATATACCTGGAGGGGGAGGGGGGAAGTAACCCTTGCCAGGCTTTTGAGGGGCTGGAAGAAGGAGCGTGGCCAGAACCTGGCCCCCAGTCACATATCGGCCTGGCATGGCTCCCTAAGGTGAAGGGGGCAGGGAAGGGGTTTATTCTCCCCTCTCTCCCGGGGAACCCAGCAGGTCTGCCTTGCTGGGGTGCAGTAGCCCCTGTCAGGATCCCTCTCCCCTTGCCGCTCCAGGGGCGGCAGCACGGGCAGACGCCTGCCTAGCATGGCCCCCTGAGGTGAAGGGGGCAGGAGGGGGTTTGTTTCCCCCTCCATTCCCTTTCCCACCAGGGGACCCCAGCCAGGGTCTGCCTGGCCAGGGGTGAACAGCAAAGGCAGCAGCTGGGGCTGGCAGACCCCAGCTGTGGTCCTCTCGTGAAAGAGGGGATGGAAGGGGAAGTAGTGCCCCCCCCCGGTTTCCTTCGCCTTAGGGGGCCATGGCGGGCCAGTGTCTGGCCATGCTCCCGCCCCGGTGCTGGAGCAGCAATGGGGGAGAGACCCTGACAGGGGCTGCTTCACCACTGTCAGGTAGACTCCAGTTGGGGTCCCCCAAAGGAGCGGTGGGGGGGACCCCTTCCAGCTCCCTTTACCTCAGGGGGCCATGCTGGGCTGGTGTCTGGCCATGCCCCCACCCTTGCTCCAGCTAGAAAGCAGAGGGGCAGGGCCAGCCCTGCTCTCTGGAGCAGACAGCACAGCCTAGCCCAGGGCTGGAAAGCATTCAGGGATGCGGGGGGACTCAGATTTAACTTAAACCAGGAAGGGGTCTGGGACAGAAGTTCCATAAACCGATCTGACTTCAATCAGTTAAGTTGGATACTACATTCAACCAGTTTTTATCTTAAACCAGTTTTGGCCATTTTGAAACTGGTTTATATGCACTGAAGATTTGTTCTGTTACAGGTTTAAGCCAGTTTCTGATCACTTAAACTGGTCTGTGTGCAACTTCTGTCCCTAACCTTTGGCTCTGAGCTGCATGAGTGGTGTGGAGTGGGTCCATGGACTGGATGAGACCCCACACACCAGGGTTGGGCCTGCATGCCTGGGTCAGGCCCCACATGGCCTCAACTAGTTCTACACCACCTCTGCCTGGCCCTGCGTGCTGAGTCCTGGGCTGCCTTCATTTGGCCTCATGGTACAGGATCAGGTCCTGTACACCCACTATAGATAGCATGTAGGGCCAAGCCCCTTGGACCTCCCCATGGGAAGCCCCGCGAGTGCCAGGGGCTGTATCTGGGCCATGGGCCGGAGGTTCAGTATCCCTTGCCTGTGTTACTAAAATATCTCAGAGCAAGTGGTCAGGAATTAGCAGTATTATTACAGAAGCATGTAAGCACTGCGTTGAAATTAGTTAAGAAATAAAATACTATTTCAAAAGCTGAAAAATATGACTTAGTGGATAACTTAAAATACAGGCCATGTTGTACACAACTGCATATATGAGCAGATATTATGGCAACAATACAGTTTCATATAATAGCAATAAAACTTTTGTCTCACAAATCACAAGTGTAGCTTAATGAGACGCTAAGACAACTTAATCCACTATTTCTCTTATAAATCATGACAGTTACCTTGAAAAAAATCCGAACTAAACTGGTCTGTAATATCTGAAGTGCTACTGCTTCGAGTAATTTGTTGATCTTGGTCTGCAAATGGACCACTTGACTCTGTCCCTGTGACATTTTCTGATGGCTGAGATTCTTCAACTTCTGAAAGTATCAATTAAAAACATGTTACAAATATTTTAACACTATTCACACACATGCTTCCTCCTAATCTAGACAAGCCATACGATAAACCAAATATTAATAAAGCATAAATGTTCCAAGACTAAAATGAAAAACATTGGTTTAAAAATGTTTTATTGAAATGATATTAAATTTGGACAGATGTCTAGCAGAAATAAAGACTAATCCAGAGAAAGGGAAATGAAATTATTGGAGGTTCAGCATGTGTGATGAGGGTTCAGAGGGGTGGCAGGAAAACAGATTTAAAAGAATAAGCCTATTTATTCTGGAAAGAAAAATGGAAGAAGATATGCAAATAAGTAATATAAAAATGACCAGTTTGGTATTCCCATTTACCTCACCCATAATGAAAAGAAACATCTAAATATGCAAGGTTTTTGTCAAACTATTTGTATGCGATATCTATTCTGAGTTATTCCACTCATTTCAGAGGACTTCAGTCAAACAAATAAGAAATCTCAAGCAGTATTATATGTTCCTATAAACCACAGCATTGAGGAGTAGAGTATTCCCTCCATTCCTCACTTCCTCCTTCACATTCTGTACTCCCAGCTAAGTTTCTCTGAAATGACCAGTACTTGCTACTGGCAGAGAGTAGATATTGAACTAAGCAGGATTCCTTCCTGAGCATTCAAAGATACGCTTAGGTCTGACATCTATCTCCTGCACTCCTTAGGATGGGTTACCAACGTACAACCATTAACTGGGTCTGGCTCATGGAGCTACTGGATCCAGCCTGTGGAGCCAGAAGGCTTTGTCTCTGCTCATGTCCATGTTGGGACAGGGCATCTAGAAGCTGCGCCTGCATTGCTACTGCTTCTCCTTGTTCCCTGCTCCCCAGCTGCAGTGTAGGCACAAATTCCAGTTGATGAATAACTTCTGGCTGTGTCTGTACTTTAGCCAGGAATTGGGGAAGCAATGAGAATGCAGCTTCAAGTTGCCTGGCCCCAGCACAGCTCCCCAGCAGCTGGAAGCTGCACTGGTTCTGCAGCCAGGGATTGGGATAGGGTGCAGAGAAACAGCAGTGAGAGTGCGCCTCCCAGCTGTCTGGCTACAGTGCTGTAGGGGTGTGAAAAATGGGCCATAACGGTTTAGATTCGGCCCAAATTGGGAACAGTAATTCAATTAGTCGATTTGGATCGCTGGCCTGATTTGATTTGAATCTTCAGATTTGGATTCAGCCCATGCTGATTCGGAGACTCAGTGATTTGGCCACAGACATAGCTTTACATGTTTTTTCTACATCCCTCAAGGTACCAGGCATGGCTTGTGAACACTACAATGGTGGGGCGGATGAAGCATCCTGTAGGAGTGTGGAGGGGGGGGCCCCCCACATGGTTGGTGGTGCACCCGGAAATGGACTGGAAGTACTTCCAGTCAACTTCTGGGTCCACTGCCAAGTGCACGGGCGATCCCTCCCCGCCACGCCCCTCCAGCTCGGCAATCAGCTGTGGGGGGAACCCGGGTGCCCCCCGCAGAACCAGGAGGCATCACTCTCTGAGCCAGGGGGCAGGAGGTACCCTGTACGCTCCCAGGCAAAGCCAGAAAGCACTACCGGGTTCACTGTTGAGTACGTGGGAGACCCCCCTACACTTCCATGGGATGCTCCATCCGCCCCAGCATCTCAGCATTCACGAGCCGCCTGGTACCTTGAGGTGTGTAGAAAAAACATTTAAAGCTGTGACTATGCCCAAATCATCAAATCTTTCTGAATCTCTCCGAATCGATTCAGAGGGTTCCGATTTGATTCAAAGAGATTAAAGGGTCTCTTGATTTGATTTGGAGATTTGGCCTAGAATCAGACCCAATCTCTGCCGAATCAAATCAGCAACCAAAGCTTTGCACAGCCCTACAGCGCAGCCCCTGTTCAGCTGGAAGCTGCACTTGAATCCCTGCTGGGGAGCAGGGCTTGGGATAAGCAGCATTGGAGCTGATGCAGCTCCCAGCTGCCTGGCCCTGGCACAGGTTCAAGCAAACCCTCTTGCTGCTGATGTGCTACTGAAGCCACCCAGCCTGCACTGGACTGGAGCTGAGTTGTTGTGGCTCATGGCTTGAAAAGGTTGCAGGCCCTTGATTCTGGGAAGGGATGAGGTGAGCAACTTAACTGAGAGAGACAGGACAGAAAAGAGGTGGGACTGGAGTATCCCCCCTTTCTTCTATAGGTCTCCTTATACTCAAGTGTAGAATTATATCTACCACTCCTGGGAGATAGACAACAGCAAGGCTCCACCTAGTTTAAGTGTATCAGTCAAGTCCCAGGCTCAATGGCAAGCTCACTGGCAATCAGACAGATTACTAGGACCCCAGCTTCCCCATGCACATGACAGAAGGAATGAGAGGTATTATTGTTCCGAGACTGCAGACAGAGTTCGAGAACCTTCTACATCCTTTGGGCCATAGGATGATCTTTTGAGCACAAACACCTCTTCCTGCCCTCAGGAAGCTCATTCATTCATCATTTGCAAGAACTGAATCATTCACTTAGAAGCTCTACTAGGCTGAACAGTCTAGACCAGAGGTTCTCAAACTGTGGTTCACGGACAATCACTGGTGGTCCATTCAGGCAGTGCGCAGAAAGGTTGCGGAACAATCAAAAATATCTATACTTGGTCCTGCACTTGTTTTATTTTTTTCTGATGAGGGAGATCAAGGCTGTTTTGGCAAAATGCAAACAAAAGTTTATTAAGTGGTCCACTGAGACCATCAGCAATTTTCAAGTGGTCCGTGAAAAAAGAAGTTTGAGAACCACTGGTCTAGACAGCTTTATATAGGTGTCATCGCATGCAGAGAGCTGGCTATCAATACCTGTCAAATCTGATGAGACTCCTTGTACCAGGAATATGGCCTAAGAGACCCCAATTAATGTAGGTTTGCGAAGGACAGGAACTCTCATAATAAGCCTACTAAAGTAAGTTACGGCACCCTCTCTAGCACAAAGGTTGTCGAACTTTGCAGCTTCCATGGGCTGGGCCTTGTGACCTGGCTCCCTGCTATGGGCCACAGATCTCTGACTCCTAGGATGCTCAAGCTACCTATGCTTACTCTTGCTCCTGATCCCAAGCCCCTCTGCAGTGAGGGCAATCACAGGCAGAGCAGCAGGAATAGCTACGGAGGGGGACAGTGCAGATGGGATAGGCAGCACAGCGCAGCTGAGCACCTCCCAATGCCACCCTTGGGCCACAGGTTGCCAACCCCTGCTCCAGCACATACCCTGAGGCTTTTAGCAGAATTAAAAGTGAGTCACCAAGAAAGTATTTCTTCATGTGCACAGGGATTTCTGGATGAAAACATACTTTCTATTATTTTCTTACTTAATTGCTATATAACATTATCAATAAATTGTTCAGTTTTATGATGCCAGATTTTTTTTTATTCATAGCACACTACCAGTTTCAGAAAATCTGAACAATAGTGAATAAACGTGAAAAAAAATTGAGAAATTAAAATCTTGTAAAAAAAAAACAAACCAACCCTTCATTCTGACATTCTCCCTCTCATTACAAGGCTAAACAAAAAACATTACTTGAGAGCCTTTTAGGTGATGTACTTTTGCTGGGAAAAAAATAATAATAACCAGTTATAAGAGACAGAGACAGCTCTTGGGTTTCACTGTTAGGGCCCCTCTAGAGCTTCAGGTAAAGGTATGATAGCATCTGATGCATGATCCATATTATGCCTCCTACCAAGGCCACATATGCATGACAGGAGGCATGACTGTGGGATCCAGCATCAGACCCAATCATGCCTTATTGCCAGTGTAGGGGGAGCCCAGGTCCCCTGCACTGGCAAGTAACAAGCGTCTGCAGCTGACGGGACTCTCAGCCCGACAGTACCCCACAGCTGCTGCGATGGAGAGTACTGTCAGCTGGCAGGAGAGACAGCTCTGGCAACTGTCAGCCCTGGCAGTGCCCCAGTGCAACAAGGCATGGGGTCCATGCTCTGTTGGAATCCCTTCCATGCATTGTGGTCTGGGACTCCCAGCTGCTAGTAGCACATGATGCATCCATGAGGCTGGGAGCCCTGTCAGATGATGGGGCTCCCAGCCACGGAGGGCACCTTGTTACATGTGCAAATGAAAGCTGGATAGAAACCAGCTATAAAGTTATTACACATTTTTCAGCTCTAACTTTATAGTTGGATGGACCTTTTATGGCATGATAGTTAATTTACATGTGTAATCAGTCTCAATTAATTCTGTAATTAACAAGTTCACTGCATAATACATGTAACGTGTAGAGGGGGCCTTAAATTCTAAACTTGTTTCTTCCTAAGATAGAACAAGACAAAAATACAAAAAAGGAAGAGAATGAAAAAGTCAGTAAATAAGAAAATGCAGCTTCTGTGACTAACTGTAAAAAATCTTAGGAATGGCACAGGACACTAATTAGCCACTCCCAGAATGCACAATGGCATTTCTGTTTGCCTTTCTGGTCACAGGCCCAGATAAATTTAATAACCTTGCATTCAGCAAATAAATACATTACCAGTACACTAGTGTAACTTGTACCTATATGTCGTTCCTTCTTACTTTTTAAGGTCACAGCTAAAAAGCCTGCATGATTTGGTTTGTCTGGGTAGGCTAAACAGAACTGTTATAAAACACAAGGCAAAGAGATAAAGAAGAAAGATAGAGTGAACAGAATCTGAGTGAAGAAAATAGAAACTGTCACATAAGAAAGAAAAGGCTGTGGGCCCGGTCCTCAGGCTGGATCAGGCCCAGAATCTCCCCTGACCTCCTCCCTCATGGATCCAGCACACATCGTTCCCACTGTAGGACCCATGCTGCACATGGCACCTGTTCTGGCCTGTTCAGAAGCAGATATCACATGCTGCATGCATCCCAGGACCTGTACACAAGGCCAGTCCAGTGGTGTGCGAGTCGACTCGGACTCAGGAACACCACCAGGGACTGGATGATGGGACTGTGGGCCAAATTTGGCCTGCAGGCTGTATGTTTGATGCTGCTGACCTATTTCATCCTGGGATAGCTGACTGCTTCATGAAAACCAGTTCCATGCTACCTAATGGCCAGGCATTGTAAAAATGCCTGCTGCAAACAGTTAGCTTTACTTCAGTGCAACATCTGGAGCAAGTTACTGAATTTTAAGCACTGTTTCCATAACCTTAATCCATGTGCCCAAGAGTTAGGTGCTTAATTGCAAATTTAAATCTGGTATTTCCTGACTTTTCAATCTTATCTGGTCCTGTTAATGATTTTTAATGTAGCTTTTCAAAAAAACCCCCACAAAAAACCAAAACAAACAAACAAAAAACCCCAAACCTTGTTTATCAGTTCATTTTATTACTCAGGATCAATGTCCACTGACTTTACCTGTTTCCGTATTGCTGCTTTTAAACATTAGGAGCAGTAATAGACATCCACAGTTAAGCTCAAAAGCAACTGACCATCTACCTTAAACAATCCTGAGATCACTTCCCACAAGTAATCCAGCCCTTTCCTGGAAGCTCTCCTGAGCTTCCAAGTTTGTGCCCTAGCTTGCCACTTCCCTACATGTTCAGTACTCAGCCAAGCTAACCAAGATGGATGGAAGCAGAGAAAGTCTGCATGCAGCCCTTCTGCATCTCACTTCCTATCTCAACTGCCTGTAACAAAAACAAAGCAGAGAAGAGGCAAAGAAAGGATGCGATTCCTGGAAGGCTCTGAGCTTTTGTTCCTCTCCAAAAGTGCTCTTCCAAAAGTCAAACTGTCTCCTCCTAATCTTTGCACATACAGAGCTTTAAAATTATATAGCAGGGTAGGGGAAGCTTATGTTTCTGAGGGCAACTCTTATAGTTGCTTCAGACAGGTAGAAGAGCATCAGAGGAAGGCACTGGGGTTAGTCAGCTTATGAGAAAGACCCAAAAACATCAGCTAAGGAGGGACAGCGTGCCAAACTGCTCTTCTGCCTGCAGCAGTCAGGCTAGAGTTGGGATACAAGGGACAGACATCTCTTCCCACAAGTGGGATGTGAAAGCAAGTAGATTTTCAAACTTAAAAGATACCTGATTGTCGTAGTTGAAAAATAAAAGTTACTAAGCATGCAAGTGGGGGAAAGCCTAATTTCTGATTCCTGCTCTCAGGGTAATTTCTGTTTTTTAGACAACAGCTTTTTACATTAACTTGCATAAAGCACTCAGGAACAAGAGACTAGAATCCAGGAATCCCCTCTCCCAGCTGAGTGTCTCACAGATACAGATGCACTCTGTATGGTTTGCTTTTCTTCTGGCTTTGCGAATCTTTAATTCTTTGCTGCACAGTAATCTAGCTTCAGCAGGAGGCATGAAGGGTGCCACCTTTGCACTACTGATTAGGACATTCTTCTAGAAAATGGAATATGTGGGTTTGAATCCCTACAGGCTGCTAAAGGAACTGAGGTTGGTCTCCCAAGTGCTCTAACCTTTATGTATTATGAAAAAGCCAGGCATTGCCACCACTTTCTCCTCCTCAGATGATGATGGCTTTAAAACAAGTGATCTCTGTTCAATTCTCTCAAAGAATACTTGTAGTTGTCTGCTTTCAAGAGTGGGTTCCAGGCTTTGGATCTTGAATAGAGGTAGCTATCCTGAAGCCCTGATTTAGGGGCCCAAGTTCCAGGGAGGGATGGGAAATCAAACAAATCCTTGCTTTCCTATTAGGTCATGGGTAGGTAAAGTCTGACCCATGGACTGGATCTGGCCACCAGTGGACATAACGTCCCAGCAGCCCCTGCCTGCAGGGCTGTGGCCGATCTCCATGGACACCCCAGCTGCAGCTACAAAGTCATAGTGAAGTCACAAAGACTGGCCCAGCCGCACTGCCGGACTGCGTGGCAGGGCAGGGCAGGGCAACGCAACGCAGGGGCAGGGCAGGGCAGGGCAGGGGGCTGCTCTGAGGCCACTGGGATGTTGCAGCACTGTAATGTTTAAGTCCTTTCTTTGGATGCTCTATAATCAGTGCTGCTCAACCTTTTTTTCTGCTTCTCCCCACCCCCCTTCAAATGGGCCAAATAATAAACCAGAAATGGGCAGAGGACTGCACAGAGCATTTTGAGGTCACTAGCATGTCAGTATGGCTCCTGCCAGAGCTCAAAATGGTAGTGAACTGTCTGAGCTCGCCAACCGTCTGCACAGGCTCTGGCCACACCCAGGGGGTGACGGCTCACAGGCCACACAGGTCGAACACCACCACCCTAAATGTAAACACCTCTGAAAAACTAAACCAAAAAACCCCCAAGTGTTCAGAAATGGTTCTAATAAAGCAAGTTATTGAAACATTTAATAACGGAGGTAAATATTTCTGCATAATGAGAAAACCATTACAATCAGATACATTTTAGTTACTAGGGAAGACACAGCTAAATAAACTGTAGTTCAGTGTAAATCCTTATGATTCAAAGTGAATGAATTAAGAATTGTTTGTGGTATTCCACGCATCTCAGCAAAAACAGAAAAAATCCTAAGATTTATTACATGTTTAAATACTTTTTGGCACTAGAAATCAGAGATAGAAGGTTTCTTTTGTTTCCAAAATCAGGATCTCCAAGAATTATTTTTTTTATCACAAAATATCCACAATTTATATTAATCTCTAAGAAGTGACCAATGGATTGAGAGTAAATGAGATTTATTATCACAAAGTTTGACTGGCTGCATTTTTCCAACACAATTCATTCTCTTGCTTTAGGCCCTATCATCCAAGCATTCAGTTAGCTTTAACACTATTTCCCCTGATATTGATCCAGAAAAGTTGTTTTTTAAAAAAACAATACAACACTTTTGTCTTCCTCTTCCCCAAAACAGTAGTCCACTGTGGCAGTGATTACAGTTCCATTGATGAAAAAAGTTACTAAAACTACTTAAATAACATTGCTTTTTAGTCTAGCCAAATGTAAAAGGGAACAGAGACTTTTATTAATCTTGTGAACAAACAAGAAGCATTTTCCAATGATTATCAAATGTTATTTTAACAACATAAGCTGTTATAAGGCCATCAGATAGAAGTCAGTAGAAAAAAAATACCAAATGCATGCTATTGTAGAATAATTAAAAGGACAGAAGGAAGATAGAGACAGCAGTTTATAAAATATTAAGAACATTTAGATACAGGATGACTTTAAAGTACAGTACCTGAAAGCCTGTGAGAGCAAGAAGTGTAAGAGATACCAGGTAAGAGAGAGCTCACAGTGTGAAGCAGAAGAGGTACACTTTTAGTGGTTGGCAAAGCCTCATAAAGATGGACACAGTTGCTGATAGACTGGCTTCGCTTAGCTTCCAGGGAGAAATAAAGTAATAATAATGTCAGAAAACACAGTAAAATATCTGGATTTTTCTTAAGACATTTGCTGTGTCATGGCAAAATGGAATGCAGAATATATCTGAGAAAGCTCTGACAAAAAATACAATATTCAGAAACCACCATGAAATTATTTCTCATGAAGTATACGTTTAATGTTGTTAAAAGTCTACCATTATCATGTTGGAATAAGCTAGCATACGACGTACGCTAATCAGCAAGATTTTGTGATCTACAGGAACATGAAGTATTACAATACCATACCTCATCATAAATCCACTTGGTCATTTAAGACATGGGACATCTTACCAGCTCTTCCTCTAACTGTATAATTACTATGTACCACCAGTCCATCCTATCCCAAATCTTTCCGGTTTTTAGTTGTATTAGATAACACAAGGGAATTTTTTTCAGCCAAGTGTTCACCTTAAAATAAAGAATAGGGAACATCATATTCAATAACTTCCTTTCTGTTAGTGTGGTCTCCCATGTTTGAGACATACATGGCTTCCTCTTTCTCTCTGTAATGTTGGAGGTGGTTCAGTGCTGTAACCCAGCCCATCATGGTCATACCTCCTTCTACGCCCACTGGGCAATTCCTTCCAAAGCAGCACACAAAGTCAGAGGATAAATAAACCATAATTTCAATGCTAACCAGTGAACTAGTAGGTAAAATGGCCTGTTATACACATATGCATAAAAATTAAGTTAAGTTTTCTCCCTTGGCTAAGATCAGCAAAGGAAGATGGAGCTATAGATGATGTTTAGAAGCAGAAATGAAATTATCCCATAACAAAATTCCTATTCTGAAGCAATTTATTATTTAGATATGAAAAGTAACAAGAAATCAGAAGAGAGAGAGAGAGAGAGAGAAAATTTCTTTAAGGAAATGACAACATGGCACTTCTGGATCATCTCATATGAAGCATTTTCCCTCTGAAGGAAGACTACACAAAGAAGAGAAAGTCTAATCTGTTCATGTCTAGTAACAGCATTAGAAAAACAAATTGCTGTCCTAAAGATTTTCTAAGGGGAAGCACAGCTGTTTCTGCATGTTATGTCAACATTCACCAAACAGTATGCCTTGACTGCATCCCAAACAAGTTCACCCGATACCTTGTATGCTTATTTAATTTGGGTGTCCAAAGTCCTTAGTAGCCTCGAGTAAAATGGAGAGAAATGAGGAACCCAACCTCTTTTGTGATTTGATAGGGTTAAGGTAGACTGTAAGGACTATATAAACAACTAAGCTGAACCATAGCTTTTTGGTAGCATGCTGTGGACTATGACAGGTGATGGCAGAAAAATGTCTTGCAAGTTTTGGAAGAACTGCACTTTCAAGAAGAAAGAAGCTGAAATCTTAACACAGCATGTTTCCTGCACTGCTGAAGCTGCAATTTTCAAGAGTTGCCTATTATTTGATAGCAGCTAAGGAGCAAATTTTAGTCCAGGGGTGGCCAATCTGTGGCACGCATGCTGTCAGTGTCATGGGCAACCTCTGTGGGGTACATGGCAGACCAGGCAGGAAGCAGAAAGCAGAGCCACAGGCTGGGCAGTAAGCACAGCGGACTGACATTTGGAGAGGGTGCAGGGCTAATCTGTAGCGTGCTAATCGAAAGGGTTGGCCCCCAATCTTTTATAGAACTGACAGAAGGGTGTGCCAGTGTAAGTGGTTTAAAAAGCTTGATGGCAAGGATGTTCTTCACCAACTGGAGTCCCACATAGAAAACCTAGTCTGACCAAAGATTTTAGTTAGTTTGACTTGCTCTGAGAAAAGCTGTAGAAAACAGAGGCAGAACTCTCAAAAGCAATCACTGAAGCCCAATACCTCTTTTTCACCTGTCTGTTGTCAAAAGAGCCAACTGATCTGAGAAGGGGCAAATTCTGCCCCAAGATGAAGATCTAGTCAGAGCCATAGCCTGTTGTTGTCAAAGGTAGTTCTTAGCGGTGTTACTGTCACTTCCGGTTTTGCCACCTAATCCACAGTTGTCAAGTTTTTCTCTGAAGTATCCAATAACCTTCCTTTAATACTTTCATGAAAAGGCTGAAAGAGATGCCTCTAATATGAGACCACGGAAGCCACCAATTCCTTTCACAAGGTGTTTTCCACCTTTCTATCTGTTAGATCCTTAGGAAAAAACATGTCTATTATGTGGCATCACCCACTTTGTTAAAGATTCCACCACAGCATAGAACTTTGGTATTTCTATAAAGGCATTTTCTGGCTCCCATAGCTTATAGTGAGTGAGTGTGTGACTCCTCTTGACTTCCCCCTTGTGAGAGTTTCCCATTCCACTATTATCACATGCTCAAAGGAAAAAGGACTATTGTCCCAGAGACTTGGGTAGCAGGTGCTTGACTTCTACTTAACAATAGGCACCTGCTCTAGCTGGATCTGAATGGTATGTGTAACTTTTCTGCACATAGTATCAAATGTTTCTACTATTCTTCCCCCACCAAATCCCTGCTCATCCTGATTTGGAGAGCTCCCTTTCTTCTGTCAACAAGGGGGAGCCTGAGTCAGAGGTTGATCACTCAGATTTCTTATCTTGATTTCCCTCCCTTTTTATTGTTTTCTGGTATTTTGACATTTTCTGCCTGCTTTGGAGTTGCCATCTGGATGTGGCCAGAGCTTTTGCTTTATTTTGGTTCTACAGACATTTTAATTCCTTTCCCTTTAGAAATGTCTACATAACAAATGTATTGTGCCAGACAGAAGTACTCATTAACATAGTGCAGCTCCCTCCCCAGCCAGAAGTAGCAGAGATTGCTCTCATGCAGTGCTGTTCCCAGGCTAACTAGGACTAGACTCAGCAATACTAATTGGTTTGGTCATACCTTAGCACAAATGTGCTTCAGCCCACAGAGGCTGACACGAGTATGTATGAAAATGCTGCTGCCTGTTCTGATGAGTCTGTGATATAGATTCATCCTCTGAGCCCTCACCCTCATAGTCAGTCACACCACCTGTGGGATAGGAGCCTAGTTTTAGATCATCCTAGTTCATGTTCAAGAGAGATACACAGGATCCTTGCATTTTTACCTGGTAGCTTCTTCTGCTCATATCTCTACACATTTGACCACTGTGTTATACACATTTGTGCTTATTTACTGTACTTTGCAAGGTCTTTCATTGTACATGTGCCTTCAAGCAATGGGTGTTGCAGGAGGTGTTGTATAATCTGAGGCTCTGTGCTGTAGTCACAGGTGACTGAACCAATGGTATAGCCCCACTTCTTCATTAGTTCCTTCAAGCGTCCGACTCTGGTACACAGATGGTTAAGACATCACTACCTTTGCTATGGTTCATCAGCCCCTGGTGTTAAGGATTCGGCTGCTGGAACATCCATTCTTCTGCAGATATTTTCTTCAGTGTCTTGTTCCACATCTGTAGTCATGTCTCCTTGGGTGTGGCATCAAGAGGCTGGGTGCTGGTCAGGAAGCTCCTGTGTGACTTCAGACTTGTATGCGCTGCAGGATGGTTGTACAGTGGGTGTCTCACATCTTCAGTTTGTCTTAGTCATTCTATCCTGCTGGCCACTGCTCTTCTGATGTCAGGTGGAGTGATTCTAGACAGCAGGTATATACAGTTTAGGCTGGTAGGCTTCAGACACCCTGTGATGTATTGGCTCTTATTGTTCAGAATGGGATCAAGGTGCTTAGCATGTATGGATCTCTCCCATACAGGGCATGCATACTCAGCAGAGGAGAAGCTGAGAGCCAGAGCAATAGTTCAGATGGTTGAAGGGCTAACTCCCCATTTCGAGTTGGCGAGCTTATATAGAATGCTGTTCTGAGTGCTCACCTCTGCTTTTGTCTTCATGATGTGTTCTTTGTATGAGTGGGTTCAATCGAGGGTGACTCTACGGTAAACTGAATTTGGACAGTGGGGTCCTGGACCACTTCTCCTAGTGGTTGGCCTCATTGAGCACATCCAGACGAGCCCAGCCATTCGATATGTGGTACCACAAACATCCCTTCAGCTCCATACACCACACAGTCAGGTGTTCTCTGTGCTGCAAAGGCATGCTGTCCATGCATCTGCTGCTCCATTTTTTCCCCACAGGTTTTTTTAGCCCCTGGATATCCAGGGTCAAAAAAACCTGCAGAAAAAAATGGAGCAGTGTACCCACAGGCAGCACATGCCACTGAAAAGCATGGCTGGGCCACCCAGAGCCATGCTGTGGCTGCCAGCCAGGCTCTACCTGGTAGCATTGCCTATGCTGCAGCCTCAGGAGGCCCCCAAGAGCCCAGGTAAGCCTTCTGGTGCCAGCACAGTGCTGGCCCCAGCCTACCCTACCACCCCCAGGGTAACCTACTGCATGCCACAGACAAGTAGCTGCAGGCAAAGTGTACAACTGCTACTTGTCCCCGTAGAACCAAGTGTCCATGCTCATCTGGACATGGCCATGGTTTTTCAGATTGAAGGCACATACTTGTGTTTTCACTGGGTTGGCATGTAATTGGTTTTCAGCGTAGTATGAAGTTGGGCCAATTACTTTCTCACTTAGGGATTTTTCAACGTGGTCAAAGCCAGTGTTTTGGGCTATTACGCATAGGTTATCGGCATGGGTGAAACATGGTAGCTAAGGACATATTTAACTGTCTGAGGAGAACCAGAGGGTTTCATCACAGGCCTTTCCTGTCATTTGCCCACAGAAGAGTCTGTGAATGATGCTTCATAAATAAAACAGGCTTGGATTTAAGCCTGTTGTTTGAGGGAGAGCTGTGCAATGCCTGGAAAGTAGCAGCACTGTTAGAGCAGACAGGCCACAGCAGCAGAATAGATGGCCAAGACCACACTGCTAAATAACAGACACAAGAGGAAAGAGGGAGGATGACTATATTGCTTGTTAGTGTTCAAAAAACTTAATTGAAAGCAAAGTTAGTAAAGAAAACTGTTGGGAGCAAAGCAACTGAGCTGACTGATCTGTCAGTGTACTAGAGAAGAAGATTTGTCAGCTAATTTACAGTAACCCAACGTAAGAACTGCAGAGAGAAGAATAGTACAGCTCTCAGAACTTTGCAAGATGCTCAAATGCAGGAATCAAGTTTTAATACTGTTCACTTTTTTAAGATGGTGGTACAATTTTGGGGGGATTATTATTTAACTCAGAGGCCTACCTGAGCCCCTCAATCTTCTAAATATGCTACAAAAGGCCTGTATTTTGTTTTGTTTTGTTTCTTGTATTAAGGAAATAAAAATCATCACTTTCTGCAAGACAGGTGGAATTTTAAGTCTCCAGGACAGTTTTGATATGACTGCTCTACAAGACATCAATATGAGAATCATGGTTTTCCTATCCATCTGCCTAAGAAATGAACCACATGCTGGTATCAGGAAGGCCAGGTAGCACATTTGCTTATGTTAAATCATTTACAAAGCTTGTCTCCACTTCGATATTTATTTAGGTTTACATAAAAAGTAAAAAACAGGATTTATTCAAGGCTCCACATGGCCCAGCCACACATAAGACACAATGCCACCTGTAGCTCACCTTTCAGCACTACAATCTCAG
The DNA here is from genome assembly GCF_001723895.1 of Crocodylus porosus. Taxonomy (NCBI): domain Eukaryota; kingdom Metazoa; phylum Chordata; order Crocodylia; family Crocodylidae; genus Crocodylus; species Crocodylus porosus. The sequence continues at coordinate 3,324,258 of NW_017728931.1, forward strand.
GGCACCTATACATGAGCCCAGAGAGGGCTTCGATGTGCTAGAATTCCAGTGCGCCAGAGAAGACTCAATCAAGTCAGCTGAAGTGTGGTAACTGCCATGCTCCACCAGCCTCCTGCATCTTGTGTATCAGCATCCCTGCACTTAAAAATGGCACTAGGGGTGCTTTATCTAATGCTCAAACAAGCTTTAGTTCAAGTGCTGCCCCCCGCCCCGCTCACACACACCATTTTTAAGTGCAGGGACACTGACACATGAGACACAGTGGCTCTTGAATTAAAGCAGTTCTCAGAGCTGCTCTAATTAAACACTGCCCCCATCACCCCCAAAGTAAGTGTACAAGTGCCCTCAGCCTCACAGCAGTCTATCTTTCTGGGCCTGCTAGGGCTGAAAACCTTTCAACTCTGCCAGTGTATTTCCTTAACTCTCAACCCTGGTGAAATTTGAGGTTATCCATCATTTTCCACAACTATTAATGCCAACATGCCACTAAGTTCTAACTGTAAAAAAGTTATAGTTGATTTTGTTTAAAGTTCTGGCACTTGAAAGATCTGACTTCCAACTAACTATAACGATGCAATGCAGTAACAATGAGGCTTTTGCTTCCCTTTTCTCTTTCCAATGGAACCAAGGTGAATGAGCAAGGTAAGCTTGTTGTACCAGTGCTGGCAGCATGCATGCATGAGAAATGAGTGCATGCTGCTCTGAGGCTTGATTTTTCAAGTGCCTGCATAATGACACTATAATTCTAGCACTGGCACCCACCTCAAGAGCTACTGCTACTAGCATGAAAAATATTTACTTGAACAGCATCATACGATTTTTGTATTTGTTTAGAACTTCAGGGCCAAGGTGGGTATCAGTGAGCTTGCATTTTGAGATTCACATGCAATTTTGTTCAATTATTTTATGTATATTAGAAAGAGAAACTATAACTCCATTGCCTTATTTAATCTAACTCCATAAAAAAGGTTTTCTCTACACAAATAGGTATTGTGTGTACGCAACTTATAATGTTGCGTTGGTCTTCAACTTGATAGATTAGTCTTAAGTGAAAAGCCAAAAAGGCCTGGATGGTATTTTGTTTGTTGCCTTTCCTTCATTGCTTGCTTGCTTATGTATGCAATTTATATAATGACCTTCCCAAAAAGTCTCAAGGCAGCTTACAGAAAGAGATATAGAACAACTTAAATGGGCAACTAGACAAAAGAAAACAATGACAAAATGAAAATAAAGCAGAGACATCTCTGTCTAGTTTGGTTTGCTAAATGTCTGTCCAAATAGAAAGGTCTTGTAGTGCTTCCAAAAGATGGTCAGGTTTGGGCTTTGGCAGGCCTCAAGACGGAGGGAGTTCCAGACCTGAGGAGCAGGTGCTGAGAATGACTGAACATGTGTTTTGGCTAAGCAGCCTTCAGTTACTGATAGTACTTGCAGAACGTTGCCCTTGGCTGACCTTAGGAATAGCAATAGGACATAGGAGAGAAGACAGTGCCTTAGGTACATCTAGTTCCCAGACTGTGTAGTGCGTTTATAGATCAAAAATGGTGCCCTGACTTGCACATGGAAAATTATTGGGAGCCAGTACAGGCGCTGGCAACCAATGCCCCCATCAGAAGGTGCAATGCCATGTTCTGCGCCAGCTGCAGCCTCTGGATGGTCTCCAAGGACAGCCCTACATAGAATGCATTAAAGTAGTCTAGTTTTGAGAGTGCAGAGGTATGGATGAGGTTGGTCAGGTCTGCAAGAAATGCTGTATGCAGCCTTTTTTTAAAGCAAGGAGGTGATTAAATGTCATTAAACTAACAATAAATAAATAATAGAGATCCCAAAGTAAATTTGGAACAAATGAATAAAGGAAGAACATCTATGACACAGTTTAAAAAAACAATTTATTTTCATAATCAGGGTAATTTTTGGATGCTCTAAGGTTATGAATAAACATACAGTTGGAGTAGTTTCAAAAAGAGAAGAAGGAACTACTGCTTTTTATACAGTAACAGTTACATGTGCATGAGCCTAGAGCTATATAAATGCAGCAAAACAACTCCAACGTTAATCCTGCTTCATCCAGAATTAAACTTGGAGGGATTTATCTTACTTGCATCGTTACAGGATCATGCATGCACATTACAGTTAGAGTGTAACAGCTGCTGCGCAGTCCCAAGCAGCAATTCCTCCTCCCCTTTCAAAAATCCCCCAAGTGTTTGCCTGTCCAGGCCCTCAGCTGCCTTTTATTATATGAATATACACATTTAGTACATGATGGAATAAAGTCTATAGCTGCCAACTTAATCATACAAGAAGACCTTGAATTGTTCAGCAATTCTTACTGATTGCAAGCAAGAGGATTTAAAAACAGAGATAAGAATGGTTCTGAAATGTGCATAAAAATCACCATGCACTTTTGTCAATGGCAACAAATTTATGGTTCCACAAAGTACTGTTGTCTTTCATTGTGTTGTATTCAGAAACTATTCACAGTGATACAAATAAAGGTGTGATTTGTTTTACGCAAAAGCAGCAGTGACCTGAGAAGAAACTCCTACTACACTTAGAAGTTCAAAGACTCTTCTTTGAGTTTGTTTTTAGAAAACAATTCACAACCAAGGACTAAAAAGAGAGAAAATGATCTTATCCACTGCACATTGTGAGGCTTTCACTGATGAGAGCTCAGAAGTTTGCTAAATGCTAACGGCTGGCAAGTCAGGAACTAAAAGAGATCTCTAACCTGGCACACTGAGAAATTACTTCTAGGTAATTTTCTGTTAGTATCTTTTTTCTTGTTCATTACAAACCATTAACAGCTCTCACACGAGGAATTCAGAGATGGCCCAATATTGATGTTACTTGAGCATTCAGCCTTGTCCATTAAAAACTTAGACCACCATAGAAGAGTTCTTCCATAGCTGCTGAAACACTCCGCTAACTGATTAGTATAATTAAAACTTGAAATTATATTGATTCAATTTAAGGCAATTATATGTTTAAGCCTCACTTCAGAGAAAACACTGAATTTGTTACAAACTCTATTACTAGATTATTAAGGTAAGTTGAAAGAGTCAGGAAGCTATTGAGAAAAAGATTATCTTAAAATAAAATAAAAAAATCTTGGTTTTCCTGCATAGCTTATCTCCTTGTTCACAGCAAGTAGAAAGTAGCAGGCAGCAGATCTCGGGTGTAATAAGGGAAAGGATGAAGCAGACATTTAATATTGAGTGGATTAATAGACAAAAACTGAAGTTCATCTCATACAAAGCAGAAGGTTCCCAAATAATTCCTTACATTTTAAAGCAGGCTCAGAGTACCTTTCTACCAAAGGATGCCTTTAAAGAGGAATGGAAAGTTACTTTGCAGGTCTTCAATGGATTTCAGATTTCTTTCCCCACAATGCCACTAAAGACCTTACGGAAACAGCTCTATGAATGGTTTCCTAAATGCCCTGGATGCCAAAATGTTGCAAGATTTAACAACTTGCCTGCATCAGCTTCAAGAACTTTGAGACTATGGCATTTTGAATGAAACAAAATGAACAGAGGATTGTAATATGCAGGCTACATTCTTGAGATATAACTTTGGAGTGGTTCATTTATGCTGCAATCTTTCCAAAATAGTGCTAGCGACTTAAGGAACAAAATAGTAGAAATTATTTCTCCAGAATTACTGAAAGAAGAATTAATCTTGGACAAAAAAGGTTTTGCAACTGCTGAGACTGTTCCTTTTAGAAGGAAACAATTTGATTCTTATATAGAAGACGAGCTAACTCCAAAACCTGCATTTTGGAGAAGAATGCAACTAGAAGGACTGACCACTGTCATATATAATCTAATCATTCTGATTAATCCTGCCTCTTGATAATATTTAGTTTAGGAGTCTGATGTTCTTACATATGACAACACTTAGAGGAACACTTACTTTTATCTGATGCTTTATTGCATGACTCTGACCACACATTGTAAAGAAATCTGATGCAACTAACATGACCAGAACTTTGTAATTACTGGTATTATTACTTACATGATTTACAATAGCAGCTACAGGCCAGTTCCTATTTTTCTGTGCACTGTACAGAAAGGCAGCCCCTGACAAAAAGAACGTACTGGTTCCTATTACCCCAGAAATTAAGTTTGATCCACAACAAATGACATTTTCTGGTTGAAACTAGAGTCTGGAGACCAAAATAAGACTAATTGAGCATCCCTACTAAACTATGCTGCATATGTTTCAACTTCCTCTTCACATCCACAACTGAGCTGTGCCTTTCTTTCCCATTTCCAATGATTCCTGTTCATTCGCTAGCCTTAAAAGTCTGGGAAACCTCACTAAATGGGGCCACCAACAGTTCACCCAGAATCCCCATCAGCCCCTCTAACTGCCTGTTGTATGAATAGCGTGACTGTGCCCTCCATGAGGTGGAGCTGGACCAGGTTGCCCCACGCCTCATCTGCATATACATTTTTGGAGGATCCAAGGAGTCATGACAAGAACACCTGGTTCCAGGTGTTAGCGGGGGCTAGTTGGCACATGGATCCTTTGTGGCGGGGACAGCTGGAGTACACAAGCATACTGAACAGTGCTGAGCTGTGGGGTCATCATGGCATAAAATGCTGTTGACTCTGTTGAGGTCCAGTCCAATGAACTATATAGTAAATCACAAGACTTTTGGCTTTATACTATTATCATGCATAGTTTATATTACCTAAGTAGGTACCAAAGTGCTACTTTAAAGTATGTTTATGGAGTACCTGTGCTAAAACATGCAGCAGTTTCAAAAAAAGACCAAATGCATCAATTTTGGATGAACTAAGTGAATGGCTACTATATGCAAGTTACTAAAGCTATACTTATTTTGAGACTAATTTTTCCTCACATTTTCTTCTCACTTTCATGTTCTCAGGATGAGCAGGGTGTGACAGTAAGGAAGGAGGGGGGGACAGGGGCTGCAGGGGGAAATAAAAGTTTTGGGGGCAGAGGACTAAGGGGGTACCTGACCCCCAGATTTAGCATTTCCCTGGTGTAGCAGTGGGAAGAGGACAAATTCAAGGCAAACCTCCAATAAGTTAGATTTTATACCTGGAAGACTCTATCAAATTATCTCTGCTGACCCCTGCAGAGCAGAGAACAGCTGAATGTGCAGTACATGGACATGGCCATAAAGTACAGAGAAAGCTGGCTGGAGAACTTCTGTGCTAAAGGAATAAAAGGATTAATTTCTCAATGCTCTAGGGATTCTTCAGCTAAGGAGAGAGGAAGTAGAGCTAGAAATTTAAATAAAGTCACTACCATAAAAAGTATAAAAATTAAAAAATATAAACAAAGTCTGTGGGGGACACTGAATAGACAGTTGCTTTCTAGCAACTAAGGCTGAATTTCTGGTAAGATGAAGTCTAATGGGCTTGCTTTGGTCCTGCAGCTTCCAGAAAAAAACAGAGAACCACTTCCAAATTTTAGCAATGAGATAAATTATCCATTTGTTGTGAATGAGAAGGTCATGTAGCAGAATATCATTTACTTAAAAGCAGTAAGAATCTTCTGCTGTTATTGCCTATTGACTGCCAGTAGACTAGGAACCCTTAAGCATATGTCAGATCAGAAGACAGAATCTGCTACCTGAGGAGATGAAACTCATTATGTTGGCATGTTTGAAAATGCTGGCTTTTATCCTGAATCTGAAGATGCAGACACTCCCCTAACAACCTCTCTCTCCCTATTCTTATTTTGTTTCTTCCTATTTTTTCCTCAACATCTTTTTCTTTACAAAAAGTAAGAAACACAAGAGAAAGAAAACTGAAGATGCTACCAAATCTGTATCATCATCCTAACAGACTGGAGGCAAACAGGTGGAGCAAAGGAGGATGAAGCAAGTTATTTCCCAACTATATGGACGTACAGAAGCAGAACATAATTTGAATGGTGCTCTGAAAGCTATTATTATAAATTGTGTTGAAAAAGTAACATTTTAAGGATAAATGATATATAATTACAATGAAATTAGGAATGTTAAAATATTTTGGAAAACATAATTTACAGAGGTAATGGAATTATCACAAGACTTTCAGGAACTGATGTCCACATTTAGGCACCTAAATTAATGAATTTATTTTCAAAAGTACAGACTATTTAAGGGCAGTTCCCTCAACTGATGCACTGTTGCAACTCAGAGGACACATTTAGGCATTTAAATATGAACTTGGAAGCTTAACTTTATGCAACTATTCTTGCAGACTGGGGATCTACAGAACGTTATGTGTTCTTCTTAAAAAAAAAAAAAAAAGCACAGGCAAGAAAGTTATGTAAATTAAAAAGGCTTTTTACCCTGTCTCAATATCAAGAAAGTGGAAGATGTAACAACATTCACAAGGTGTATGGATACTGGGTAAGAAAAAAATGCAAGAATTCTTACCTTATTTAGATTTATTAGATAAATAGATACTGTTAAACATTTTGAACATATCTGCCTAAATTAAAAATTGACACTGTAAAATAAAGATAAATCTGTCTTCAGCTGAAAAAAGAACAGACTAATAAAATATGTCTATATCAAAACTATTTATTATCTGCTTGATATTTTCATTATTATACAATACCAATACAATACTCTGGGAAAAAGTTTTAAGTTTATAGCTTTTTTTCCCTCTCCTCCCCCCCCCCCTTTTTTTTTTTTTTTTTAAACTAATTTGTAATAAAATACTTCCTAAAGGACAAAAAATAAATTATAAATTAGTATTCAGTAAACAACTCATTACATTAAGTTACTTGTTTAACCATATAAATTATAGGTACTATAACTGTTATGCAAAACTGTTAAATATTTCTATACCTCCACATAGTTATAATTACAAAAGAAAAGTTTACCAACTGTCAAGTCATACAGTACAGGGTTGAACTACTGTCCATAATGAAAGCACTACAATGGTCTGTCACAGACTTCTTCGTTATAGAAAAGTGTTTTACAGTTCAAATTTGGCAAGAACAGCAAGGTGGTACACAAAGATTATTGTGAATACATACTATATTTTCCGGAGTTTGTTGATATAAAACTAGAATCTTAATACTACACTAATGGACTCGTTTCCACAGAATCAGAAGTACAGGATAAACTTGTATTCATCACAGTACTTAAATGCTTAAGAAAGCCAGGGGCATAGGTTGTAGATGTGTTGGTCTAAGGATACAGGCAGACAAGGTTCTCTGGATAAATCTGGTATCTTTTATTAGACCAACTTAAATAGTTGGAAAAAATTCTTCTTTGCAAGCTTTTGGTCAGAAACACTGGGGCTGTGCTAAGCTTCAGCCACTGATTCGATTCAGTGGAGATTTGGCCCGATTCGGAGTGTCTGCATCTTCAGATTCAATCCAAATCGAATCAGGAGACCCTTCAATCTCTCCGAATCTAACTGGAACCTTCCAAATCAATTTGGAGAGATTTGGAAAGAGTCAACAATTTGGACACAGACACAGTTTTAAATGTTTTTTCTACATACCTCAAGGTACCAGGCAGCTCGTGAATGCTGCAATGCTGGGGCAGATGGAGCATCCCACAGCAGCATAGGGGCGGGGAGGGGGTCCCAACGCACTTGGCAGCAGATCCAGAAATGAACCAGAAGCACTTCCAGGTCCACTGGGAAGTGCACAAGGGTACCCCTCCATGGCCGATCGCTGAGCTGGGGGAGCCCCCCCACGTGCTCAGCAGCAGACCCAAAAATGGACTGGAAGTACTTCCTGTCCACTTCTGGGTTCATTGCCGAGCATGCAGAGGGCCCCTCCATGCTCCTGTGGGATGCTCCATCCACCCCCACCATAGCAGCATTCACAAACCACCCCAGTACCTCAAGGCATATAGAAAAAAACATTTAAAGCTGTGTCTATGGCTGAATCACTGATTCTCCAAATCAGCATCAAATCTTCAGATTTGGACTCAGCTGAATTGAACTGGGACAGTGATCCAAATCAACAAATTGAATCACTGCTCCAGATTAGGGCTGAATCAAATACAGCCTGTTTCACACACCCCTAAGAAACATCCTTTGTTAGACTGAGGATGGTTTGTTGCAGTTGGTCTGAACAGATGCTTCCTCAGCCTGATGAAGGGTGTTTGTACCCAAAGGCTTGCAAAGAAGATTTTTTTCCAACTGTTTGAGTTGGTCTAATAAAAGATATCAGATTTACCCAAAAAACCTTGTATGAGAAAGACAGTGAATCTTAATCCACTGGTGAATATTCATTTTTCCTGAAGCTGGTTGTTTGTAGAAAACAGAGTTAGGGCTTTTAGAAATGCAATTAAAAGCTGCTGTCTTAAAGCTTCAGAGATGATCAACATGGCTAAAAAAAAGTCCCAGTTTGTACAGATATACTGGTTACATTATGTCTGCACATGCCAGAACACTTAGCCAATCAATTTGTTTGCTGACCTATTTAAAAAAAGGCGGTACTAAATAATAAATCATTCATTCTTATATAAGGAGTCAAGAGATCTTTCCTTATTATAACATTTTTGACTAAAAGGTGTCTTGAAATAAATAAAAATGAGCAATCTTTGAAGAAAACGAGAGTAAGTTAAGAAAAACATTTAGGGAACATTTATGGGAACACATTTATTTCTAAACAAAACAAATTAAAAGATATAGAAGTCATAATTTTTTTTTTAAAATTCAGGCTTATAATTCAGATGTTTTGATTATAATGAGGTTAAAGCAGTCAGTGCCTAACCTGTTGCTCTTTGACGGACTATATTTCTTGCTTTCTCAACTCCTGGTGCTCCAGAGGTGGTAGCACTCCTGAATCTCATTGGTTCCACAACTTCAGGATGACTTCTCCAGCTTAATGAAAATGATCTTCCCACTGCAGTTACCTTTTGTGGATCTGAGATGCCACCTTTGAGAAAGGCAGCATCAGTTAGAATAGTTATAATCAACACTATATTTCATTTCACAGTACAAAAAAAAAAAGAACTAAAACAATTTGCGCAGGACATGTTTTCAATCTACTATTTCTGGCAAAAAAGATTTTGAAAAAGTGTAAGGGATTCTAACTTTGGAAGTATAGAAGATAGACAACCTTGATCCAAACACATCATGGAAAACTACTATACAACAAAACTGTACTGTAGGGCTGTTAAACATGTGGTACAGCCCCTGGTGCTGGCTCTGGTCCTGAAGTGACCTGGACCTGCCCTGCAGGCAGGGCTCAGTGTAACAGGAGGCTTTCTTGGGGCTGGTTTGGCATTGGCCCGCCCACCTGTTTCTGGGTCAACCACCCACCTCCTCACCTTCCACACCTAGTTGTTTCTCATTTGATTCTAATTTAGGTGAGAGGCTGCCCATTCTTGCCCCGATGCCAGAGGGCGCTATCTGCAGCTCCATTCCTCCCCACACCACAGCCCAAGTCTCACAGATGGCATCTAGGTGACATAGCGCTCCCAGCCTACAGCCGGACCAAGCTTAGCCCTTGTTGTCAGGCCTCATACACACACACGTTCATACTGCCCTCCTCTCACTAGGGCCTCTCACGCTCCACCCCCTTTCACAGGGTCTCTTTCATGCATCAACAACTTATACTGCCTTGCTCCCTCTCGGAGAGGGCCCCTTAGGCCATAGGCTTTAGCACACACCTTGGGTGGCAGACGGACCATCTTTTGGGCCTTTCCAGTGACCCTCACTATGACAGTGGCCAGCCAATTACCTGACTAGGGCCAAGCTTGCCCTGGCCCCTTCTAGGGCAACTCTATACAAACTCACACACACCAGGCTCCAGCCCTCAGGTTTCTCCCTCCACTGGGGCTCCATATCCCTATCCCTCCACTGGGGGCCTACTCTTGCTGGGGCTCCACATCTTCCATTCCCTCACTGGGGCTATGGAGCTTTCCTCCCCAGTGGGGGCCCAGGTGGCCACAGCCATGCCTGGCCCAAGTGCTACCTACAGTGATGTGGGGGGTAGGGGTTATTGAGGTGCCCCAACCCACCTTCCACCAGGGTGGTAACTGGTCTGGTATTTTCCTGGAGGCTCCCGTGCCACTGGGAGCCCCATCAGGCCACCCACTCCCAGCAGGGCGCAGTTGAGGTCATGACCAGAACCACAAGCCTCCTGCTCCTACCTGTAGATGTTCTCATACAGCAGCTCAGGCAGGCGATGTTTCCTGCCTGGCTGCCAGCAGCAAATTGCTCTGTTTATGTAGGTGGCTCTGGTTCTAAAATGGCCACCACAATCAATCACCTGCTGGCTGCTTGACTTGGCCCTTAAAGTGGCAGGCACCAACTGTGCCCTGCCACAATCAGGAAGCGCAGGGTAGGTTTATAATAATACAAACTGCAGGGTGTTGGAAGTAATTTTTTAACCAAATATTTGCAGTGTCAGAAACTAGAATGTCAAATTCAGGTTTCCAATTCTACTCTGATATAATCTAACTTAGAATGTTTTAACTAGTTTAACATAAAATGCACTAAAGAATAGCAACTTGCCTTTTCCCCTTTGTTTTTTTTCCTTTTGTTCACTCAGTTTATCCAGTGGTAGATTGGTCATTTCTACTCCATACACTGTTCTTGCTAACACTACTGTCAGAGAATCCATAATTTTGGCCCATTCACTTATCAGTTCCTCCCAATCAGTGAGGGAAGACAGCACGCTAAGCAATTCATCCCAGAGTTCTCGAGAAATGTAAACACTCAGATTTGCTCGGATCCAAGCCACAATAAGGGTCTGGAAAAGGAAACAAATAACATTGTGTACATTTCTATAAAGCATGGAATTACAAAATATTAGTAACCCATGTTCAAAGATAAACAGAAATTATGCGAAGTTATATACCATATATATGTGTACAAGGGAGACTGGTCAGGATTTTCAGCCATGGAATGGACTAAAGGGAAAAAATATCTCCCTTTGCTTTTCTCTTAGGGTATGAGCCCAAGGTATCAAAAAACATAACACCTTGAAACTAGGGAAACAACAAAAGTTTCATTACTCCAAAGAGTTTCTTAAGGTAATTAGTATCCAGGATACCAGCCAGTTAAAAATACTTCTATTTCTTTAAATATAGAAATCTTCTCTCATGACACATACATAAATACAGCTTTGGTAGCGTGACATTTGTCCATAAAAATAAATACGTCTTACTGTAACTGTGAGTCTGAGATGTGTCACTACTGGGACTGCACCTGGGCACATGATGTCTTCCTTCCTTTCTCCACAGGTCATAAAGGACAGAGTAAGCACAACTGTCCTTCAGTTCACTGACCAATACAGAAGCTAGTGAAAGAGTATGGGTCATGGAATCCATGTGGAAATCCCATCTACAAGAAGTATAGCTGTCTCAAATTATTGTCCATATTTATTCTACTTCTGGTGACCAGCAAGCAGTGACCTCATACTTAGAAGGTGGGCATTAGGAGCCCAATCTGGCAGAACAGCTCTGTTGAAGCATGAGATCTTCAGGATAAACAGAACAGTTCTAGGTGAAAGTGTGTTCTGATGTCCATACAGCCTGCCTGCAGAATTCAGGAATAGGGATTTTTTCTGAAAGTAAATGCAGTTTAGCCCTTGTGAAATGGGCTCTAACTCATCTGAGTGGACCTAATTTAATTCTCTAATAGCATGTAATTAAATTTTCATGTTTACAATTTTTGGGTGAATACTGCATAACCACTAACCCTATCTGCAAATGGTATATATAGCAAATGGAACTTCTGAAAGCTCATGATCTGTCACGTGGTAGAACCTGAACTGTATCAAAATTGTGCAGTTCAATTTCCTCTTGATTTAAGGGGAGGTTGGGGAAGAAAACTAGAAAACGAAACATCTGATTTAAATTTCAATTTAGGATAATTTAAGGTACAAAGTGCAAGGTAAAACTTAATACCATACCTTTATGAAATATAGTGTAAAAAACCCCAGATATAATAAAAGTATAGTTTAAATCTCGAGGTGCACCGATACATTGGTCCAATATTGGTTTGGTACTGACACAAAGAAACCTTGCTGCATTCAATATTGGCTCGATGGGCTGATAATTTGGCCTATAAATGCCTGGGCTCCCAAAATCTCTATCAGTGCACCCTACTTAAATCTGATTCTCAGCCAGGGTGCTGCCAGATCTTTTGAAGGATACCATGAGGTATGAGGAAATAAGCAAGGTGTGAGGAGATAAACAGATTAACTAAGTAGATAACACAGGCTCAGGCTTGTCCTGTCTGGAGGACCCCCATGCCCATGGTCAGGCCGCTCTGCAAGGAGTAAAGTACTGTAGTATACAAAATAGTTTTGAAAGGTGGTTCTGCTTAGTTCAGAAAAGTTATGGAGCGGTGCCTCAAATACAGTGAGATGTGTCTCAAGTCCAAAAAGGTTGAAAACCACTGATCTGAATAAAAACAACATCTAAGAGTCAGAATGGCCACGTCCAGATGAATGCAGCCATGTGGTATGTGGCACTGCAGACATATCTGCAGTGCCATATACCATATATTCTGTTGTTTTTCTTCCTGCAAGGGAGCAGTGAGGAGGGGTTTTTTTGACTCCTGGATATCCAGGGGTCAAAAAAGTCCATGGGAAAAAAAAAAATCACAGAGTGAAGAATGCTGCTGAAACCCTGGGAGGCCCCTAGAATGCCGGTAAGGCTGCTGGAGCCAGCCCATCGCTGGCCCCAGCCTCCCCTACCCCACCTAGGGTAACCTGCTGCATGCCAAAGTGTATGTGGCACAAGCACTCCCTGGAGACAACTACTGGAGGCACAAGGTGGGCCACTGCTAGCTGTCCCCCAGGGATCCAAATATCCAAACATGTCTGGATGCAGCCAATGGTGCTAGAGATCCAAATTTTTAAATCTGCTTAAAATGAGAGAAAGATATACATTTGCTCTCATATTTTTTCTTGAAATTATGCTGTTAGACTTTGATTATGAGAACAACACACTTATAAATTAAGAATTAAATCTAATTTATGCAAAATGTTATATAAAAGTGTCTTGCTTTTGTAAGAAAAAAATCTTTTTAATCTCCTCCTAATTTCTCCCCTAGTGATTACTGTCTATACATTTCCTGGCATATTGTTTTCCTTCTTTATTGTCTGTATTACATTATTTGTTCTACATTAAAGTACTTGCTTTGGACAGATGTCATTCAAGTGCTATTCAGGAACTACAGTATCTTAATATTTATTTGATGCTGGTACACCCACAATGTTGTGGTGTGATGAATTCTTATTTAAATTGCTTTATTTTTTAAATGTTATTCTCAGTTCCTTTCACAACTTGCATGAAAAATTGTTTTTGAAAGGAAAAAATGGTGGGGGAGGATGTTATTGTCATACTCCTATAAGAGTATTACCAAATAGGAAAGGTAATATAGTACTTTAGGAAGGAACAGGAGACTCAATTCACTTTGTAAATTGGTTATCCAATTAATATATATACAGCAATTTGACATCAATAGCCTGAATATCTTTGTCATAGTACATCTGATGCCACAGAGTTTAAAAATCTGAAATCTGATGTTCATAATACTCTTACTTCAAGAGCTCTGAAATAATATAAGAGAATTATCATTATAATAAAAAGAGCAGAGTAAAAAATTGAAAACTGTCAACAAACAATGGCACATCATGAAGAAGCTTAATGCTAGATGCCATGAAGCCCTCAATATTGTACCTCAGGGCATAAATACTTACTAATATATCTATGAATATTTTCCTTCATTTAACACAGTCCAACACTTTGACTTGCAAAATGAATTTACCCATTGGAAAACAATTATAGAAAGCTCAGGTAATTAGCAATTTTGACAGAGCCAAGTTGCAAAAATATAGCTAATCCTATAAAAGTAGGATGTACTGATTATGATATACTAGTTATGTTATTTTATTAAACTAACCAAGTTGTTTCCATATGAAAGTAAGTATTTTGCAACTAGAAGAGTGCAAGATGAACAGGAAACAGGAAATTATTATGAACAAACAATAGAAAATCTAGCTGTTGCTTCTAAATGAGGGATCAGTGAGCATAAAGGGAATGCCTATTTTCAACATAAATGTTTCTTTTACAGTAGTAGCGAAAGCATAAATTCCATAACACACATTTACATGTCTTTCTTACCATGACATGTAAATATCCCTCTGATTAGAATGAGAGACCTGCTCCAATGCAGCTGGAACCTCTAGTGGCTACATTTACAAAAACAGACAGTGCTGATACTCCAAAACTACTCTTTTAAAAAATAAGTCAGGATATCATGGGTTGTAAATAGTATTTTAATAAGACAGGGCAATATTGAACTAAAACAATAAATTTTTCAGAGGCAGAAAAATATAATAGAAAAACCACCTCTGATATAACCAAAACTGACATGAAAATTATCTACCATTCCTCTGAAGATGCTTTGCATTGCAAAAGTAGATTTACATGTTCTTAACAAAAAGAAAGGCACTTACCCGGAAAAGCAATCCTGCCATGCTTTGAGCAAATGTGTCCTTTATTTGGTTATCCTTTGGCCTCTGCATGACTGCTTCTGTAATTCTGAGGAGAATCTGTAACATCTGTTCCCTGGTATCAAAGTAAAATTTCACATTTTAGTTGCACGTTTTATTAATTATACTTGTTCATTTGTCAGTGGGAGAAATGTACCAAGTCTCAAACTGAAAACATGATTATGTTCAAATATACTTTGCAGATGACCTTCAAGACAGAGATGTAGAGATGGAGGTAGAAAGTTGGGGGGAAAGTAAACCTTTGATATTTTACGAGGCAACTCAGAAGGGGAAATATCGACTAAACCCCCAAAGGCACGGGCAAGAAAGACATCTCTAACTAGCCCAATAGTAGGTCCACACACAGACCACTGGGAGTGCCTAAGGAGAACTGAAGGATGCCTTTAGTTACACATCAGGGACACTGTAAGACTTTAGAACTGAGTGTCTATAGAAGTAGTCAAAATTGTGTATTGTTTTCAGATGCAAAATATTTAATTTTATTAAATAATACAAGAAAGCTGCTTACCAGTAACTGGAGTTCTTTGACATGTATTGTCCACATAAGTATTGCCACAGGTAGATATACTCAGCCGTGAGGCTTTGATTAGATACAAGTACTGCTAAGGTGTGAAAATCAAGTATGGTCCAGTCCCAACCCTTCTCCCCTGGGGACTGAGGGGATAAAGGGAAATGAACACTTTTCACTCAGTTTCCTCTCAGTCACAAAACTTCTAGTACCTATGACAGAAGAGAAAAAGGAGGGCAGGGTTTGAATATGTATGTGGATAGTACACGTCAAAGAACTCCAATTACTGATAATTAACAACCTTTTCTTGCCTGAATAATCCATAGATTTCATAGACATTAGGGCTGGAAGGGACCTCGGAAGATCAAGTCCAGTCCCCCGCTCGAAGGGCAGGAAGTCAGCTGGGGTCATAGGATCCTAGCAAGATAAGCATCCAATTTGCTCTTGATGTAGGTGCTTGAACCACCTCCGATGGCAGGCTGTTCCAGACCTTGGGAGCTCGGACAGTAAAGAAATTCTTCCTTATGTCCAGCCTGAAATGGTCTTGCAG
>NW_017728931.1:3339912-3360314 GCF_001723895.1 Crocodylus porosus
CAAGCTTCTCCACATCCTTTTTGAATTGCGGAGCCCAAAACTGGATGCAGTACTCCAGCTGCGGCCTCACCAAGGCCGAGTACAAGGGGAGAATGACGTCCCGAGATTTGCTTGAGAAGCATCCATGGATACAAGCCAGCATTTTGGTCTCTTTACTAGCTGAAGCATTGCATTGCAGGCTCATGTTCATCTTGTGGTCAATGATGACCCCCAAGTCTCTTTCTTCTATAGTGCTAGCCAGTGTAGCACTGCCGAGCCTATAAGGTTGCTGCAGATTTTTCCTCCCAAGGCGGAGAACCTTGCATTTTTCGGTGTTAAACATCATCAGGTTCTCACCCGCCCATTTGCTGAGCCTGTCCAGGTCAGCCTGGATCGCCCTCCTGTCTTTGGGTGCGGATGCTTTGCCCCAAAGTTTGGTGTCACCGGCAAATTTGGTCAGTCCGCTTCTGACTCCAATGTCCACATCACTAATGAAGATGTTGAACGATATGGGTCCAAGGACAGAGCCTTGGGGGACCCGAGTGATCACAGGGCACCATGACAATTGACTTCCATTGATTACTACCCTCTAGGGCTGACCACAGAGCCAATTTCCCAGCCAGTGGATCATGGTGGACCCAAGGCCACAATTGGCCAGTTTCACCAAGAGGTGATCATGGGATACCAGATTGAAGGCTTTTTTGAAGTCAAGATATATGACATCAATCTCTTCTCCCTTGTCCAGGTGATAGGTCACCTGGTCATAAAAGGAAACGAGATTGGTCAAGCAAAACCTACCCGCAACAAACCCGTATTGGCTATCCCTCAGGATGTTGGCATTGGCCAGTCCATTAAGCATGGCCTCTTTAATAAACTTTTCTAAGATCTTCCCTGGGATAGAAGTCAGGCTGATGGGCCTATAGTTTGCTGGATCCACTTTCCTCCCTTTCTTGAAGATGGGCACCACACTGGCCTTCTTCCAGTCTTCGGGCACTACACCAGAGTGCCAGGAGTTCTCAAAGATCCGTGCCAGGGGCTGAGCTATGATGCTCGCCAGCTCCTTGAGTACCCAGGGGTGTAGATTGTCAGGGCCAGCTGACTTGAAGGTATCCAACCTCTCAAGGTGTTCCTTTACGAGGTCAGCATTGATGGAGGGCAAGGGATCTCCCTCACCTAGATGACCCCAATGTAGTGCCCACACATACCTAGAAGAGGGTCTGAGTTTCCTAGGAAAACAGCAACTGAAAGACTGTCATAGCAAAAGCAGCACCATTCCTTGAGGCCTCCACAATAGCCTAAAGTTTGTAGTGATGTTCAACATGCTACCTGCCTCCAATTCTCACTGAGGCACCAAGCCTTGCAACAGGCTCAAATGCAAGTTGTGCACCCCTGCCCATCAATACAAACTCACATTATCACTGAACCAACTCACATGGATTATAACATCTGAGGTTCACTCACTTGTACCTCTACCAACATCATATATGCCATCACTACTTACAATGCCCCTCTGGCCATGTTTGACAGACAGGGCAATCCTTATGTTAAAGAATGAGGTGACATTGGTCTGACACAGATAAAAAAAAAAAAAAACAAAAAAAAAACCACACACAGAAAAGCCTAGTGCAGAACACTTTAACATTCCTAGGCTTTTCATTGATGACCTAACAGTAGCTGTTTTTAAGCAACAGTACTTCAAAAAGCTGACTTGACCAGGAAATAGTAAAACAAGAAATCATCGACAGATTTGGTTTAGTTAATTCTGGTCTAAACAGGGACTACAGATTCTTACCCCATTGGCTGGATTAACTTTTTGGACCCCCTTGTTTATTACCTGTTTTGCCTTTCTCAGCACTGCCTTCCCTCTCCTGTCTTCCTCACCTCCCTCCCTTTTCTGCCTTCTGCATTCAACTCTCTCTCTTTTTGATACCCTTCTCTGTGCATGTCCTTTCATAGTATCTGATGAACTGAGCTCTTGCACACAAATGCTTATACATCTCCGATTCAGTCCATAAGGTGCACTTCTACTCTGTCTTTGCTCTGACTTTAGACTAACACAGTTAACAATCTGTCTTGAGTGTATTGATACAGGTCTGTATTGAGCTCCAGGTGGCCTTGCTATAGATGCTGCTTATAAATACACTGCAAAGAAAGGCTACAGACATAACCTAGACCAGGGGTTGTCAATTGGGGGTACATCTACCCCATGCTGCTGCCTCCCAGGAGCAGGGCAAAGGCAGTGGCGCCCCTCTGTGGGCTGCACAGGTGCCACCCAGCCAGCCAGACATGGGGGAGGAAGGGGTGCCACTGCCACCCACCACCCTACGTTGCCGCCACTCTGCATCCAGCCGCTGGGGGTACACTTATTAAAAAAGGTTGAAAATCCCTGGCCTAGACCAAAACTATCTGACACACCCAGTAATTTAGCTCACAAAGGGTTAATTTGCAGCTTGCAGGATCCTGCCTGGGCATTGCTCTCCCCAGCACTCCGGATACTGCTGTCACCAGGATCTCCAAGTTGCTCCTCTCTCCCCCGGCTTTCACTTCCTGCCCCTAGGGGTAGGGCAGGGTGACAGCCCCCCAGAACCCAGGGAGCCTGCAACTCGGCAGTCCTGGAGCCCCATATACTGCATGTGCTGGGGAGAGGAGGCAGGCAAGGAGGGAGGGGTTGGCAGTACAGCAGGGCGCCTATGAGGTCTGTGGCCCTTAGCTACTCCAAAGTTGGACAGCCCTGGCATAGAACTTCGAGGAAGCAGGCTTGACCCCACTGATGATGGCCCTATTTTGCCAGTTTCATAACAGTTTAACAGAGCTTAAAGATTCAACTTGGCAATCACTGAACCGAAACTGTCATGTGGTTAGATTTCTCTACTATTGCTATAAAAAGCTTTGAAAACTCACAAAATGTCTTAGTCATGTGCAAATAATCAGCTAAAGCTTTTCTGGCATTGAAGGACTGTAAAAGATAGTATACAGAGGATCTGCTGGGACAGGTCATATCTTACTCGCTCTCCTTGCTACCAATTGCCACTAGAAATGCCACTTTCATTGACAAACAGTAAACAGCATATTGCACATAACAAGATAATCCACATACAGTCTTAGCACACCTTATGGAATACTCACAGTAACAGCCACACTGGAGTGGGGGAAAGATAGGGGGAGTTGTATAGAAATCATCCTAAACAAACCAGGGTAAGGGAAAGAGAGTAGACTGGAACTGGAGTCTGGGAGAGAGAAATTCTGGTTGTAATTCTAAGGGGAACACTGGATTGCTTGTGTATGAAGGACTGGAGACTTGGATCCAGAAGCTGGCAATGGAAATGGAAGTGCTGAGGAGGTGGAGGGTACAGAGGAAGCAATGGCATTATATAAGAAGGTGGTAGGAACGGAAAACAAGAACAGCTGAGCAAGGGAAATAGACACTGAGACCAATCACAGAATGCTGAGATATGATCTGAATGGGCAAGGAGCTTGGGACTAGAAAAAGAATGGTGCAGGCAAAGAGAGCTGAACTGGAATTAGGAGGAAGAGTGGAGAAAACAACACACAAGAACAGTTTGGAGGGGCTGGGAGTAAGGAAGATAGAATATAGAAGAGACGGGAGACTTTTTATAACCAGGAGCAGAACCTGTTTCTTAGCATCTCACTATTCCTCCATTGCTAGCAGGTATCTGCTGTCACAGTGAGTGTCTTTCCTCACAGTAATACTATTTTAGGATTTCCTACTCCTCGGAGGAAAATCCAGGGTTGCTTGATTTTGCAGCCCTAATATACTGAGTGATGCAAGATATTTGCACACAATGATGTTTCTATCTGTAACATATCTTCTAATTTTCATATGCAATGAATTCCAAAATTTAAAGGAAATGTGCTACCCTTTAGTGATTAGAACTCTATTAATTTTGGTGAAAGTCAGAAAAAATAAGAAGCAAAAAGAGGGAGCATGGAGAGCCCCAGGCACCTGGTTAGCAGAACCAGCAGCTCCAACCAGCTCTGTAACTGTTTTCAAACTGATCAACTCATTAATGTTTTCCAGCATAACCCAGAGCTCTTGGGTATCCTCATAATCAGGAATCCAGGTTTTCTATTCACCACAGAAAAATGCAGTAAAACCCAGATTTTCTCATTTTAAGGAGAAAAAACCCAGATTTTCTTTAAAGAAGAAAAATGCAGGGGAAAAGCGGGTTTGCCCTTGCAGGCTGGCAGAATTCCAGCCTGCAAGGGGCTGGGGGAAGCAGGAGGGAGGTCAGGCAGGGAGCACTATGTGCATGTGCATATGACCACCAGGCAGCCTGAAGAGCACCTCCCACAGCACCCCACAGGTAAGACTGGGGGGAAGGGGAGTGAATTGAGGCCCCCATACTGAGAGAGTTAGGTGTGCCCAGCAGGTGTGGTAGTGGGGCTTGGGGCCTGGGGCCATGTGCAGCTGCAGGGCCCAGGTGGGGAAAGGGATGGAATTGCGGGAGACTCATCTGGGGGGCAGCAGGGGGGCTGGCTCCCTGTTGCTGTGTGCACTCCCATGGAGGGGCATGGGGGCACATGCCCCCTAGGTTTGTGTGGGATGGTGGCAGGCTGCCTGCCGCAGGCTTGGGGTTCCCCTCTCTGCTGCCCTCCTCCTGGGGCCTCCATGGCCCAGAAGGCAGGACCCAGCATGACAGGGTGGAGGGAAGCTCAGTGCCACTGCAGGCATAGGCAATGTGTAGGGGGGGCACATGCCCCCCCTGAAATTGGCCCTCATCGGCCAGAGTGGGGACCACTGGCCAGTGCCCCCCCGCTCCCTCAAGAAGCGCCAGCAGCACTTCTGGTTTTTCTGGCGGTGCTTCTGGTTTCTGGTTTGCTGCTGGCACTTCCAGGATAGGCAATTGTCTGTTGGGGGTCCCCACCTCCCCCCTCTCTGCGATCCAATGCTGGGTGACCCGCCTCTGCCCCCGTCAGCAACTGGTCATTGGGGGACCCCCAGAACAAAGAGGCATCAGTCACCCATGACTGTAAGGAGCCCCATGCTGTCATGGCAAGGTGCCCTGTGCCCACCCAGAAGCAGTGGGGGTGGTGGCAGAGAGTTGTGGTCTTTATTGCTACAGGCGGACGGGGGCACCTCGCATAGCTGCACAGGGGTCTCAGCAGTGGCACAAGCTTCCCCACCCCGCTCTACCCTCCCATGCCTTGCCCACTGGGCTGCAGAGGCCCCAGGGGGAGGGCAGCAGGACAGGGAACGTGAGCTTGCAGCAGGCAGCCAGCACCTGTCCCCACCACAGGGCCAACTCTGGTTGTGCCGCCCACCTGTTGGGGAGTGGGAGCCAGGCCTGTGCTCTGTTCCACCACAGCAACCACCACCTTCCATGGGCAGCAGCCGGGGCTCAGTAACTGCTGTGGGGGGGAGAAGGCTGCGGACCCAGGTCCCTGGCTCCATAGCCCTGGCAGCTAGGGGCCTCATTCTGCAGGGCTGGGGTGGTAGGGGGCTGTGGGTGGGGAGTAAGAGGCACTGGCAGGGCCAGAGGACTGTAAGTGGGGAGTGAGGGGCAATGGCATGGGAAAGACACTGGCATATCAAAGCTGCTCAGTGCCACAAAGCTGTTGGGTGGGGGGACAGCCGCAGCTGGACCTGCATCCTGCTGAACAAAGGGGGCAGGGGGAGCTCTGATTTTGCATGTTAAAAATCCCAAAACCAAACACCAACATTTATAGGTAATTAGGATTGTTTTTAGTTATAGCGATTGAAGCAGTGGTAGGTTTTCAAATTGCTTTAAAATTATATATCTATATATAGATAGATATGTCTATGTATCAATAAAACTTTGTGATCAACTGATATCTATATATACACCCCCCACCCTTAGTGTTCTTAATTGGTTTCTGAAAAAACAAGCGTTAAGCAGAATAGTGGTAAGTGAAATCCATTTTTCCATAAGAATTAATGTAAATAAATATTCATAACCAGGGCACCCAGCAGCAGCAACATGAATACCTGGTAGCTCAGGGCCAGCTCAACTGGTGCCGTGCCGCTGCCACCTGCCTGGGCCTGGGTTATGGAGGTGGTGTGTTGGTCACCTCCATGCCAGGCAGCACGTGTGTGTGTGTGTGTGTGTGTGGGGTGGCGGCGCTCACGGCCACAGTCACAGTCACTCCAGGCACCAGGAGTGACGCTCAGGTCTCCCCCAGCAGGAGTCATTGTATGATCATAGCCCTGCTCCACCTGGCTCGGGCACGGGCAGGTTAAACTGCACAACAAGGCTACGCACCACCAATGCGCTGTGGCACTAGTGTACACTCCTGGCTCAATGCCTGTAAGCATTATAATGAAATTCACTGAGCGCTAAGTGGAATCAGGTATCAATGTAAAATGAGCATTATAGCAGAACAGTGATAAGTGAAACAGCATTAAGCAGGGGTTGCCTGTATAGTAGCATTTCATTTTAATTGAGAAAAAGCACGCATTTGGGGGGTTTTAATCAGAGGATTTGTGATTTTTAAACAAAGAAAACCAGAATCCCTGCTCATAATACAGCTTTTAAAATTCTGATGCACAAGCACAAGATAAAACAGAAATCAGAAGGGAAAAGGAAAAGACAAACAGCAGACACAAAGGAACCCAGAGTCCATGGCATGATGGAGATATTAAGTGAGGTTATGTAGAGGTCCTGAAATGGAGGAAAAGGGACAAGTGACACGTGGGGAGCATATGGAGGGGAATGCAGGAGAGCAAGGAGCCCCTAGTGTATGCGAAGTGCACAACTTTCTAGTGCGGTGGTCCTCAACCATTTTAGACTCAAGATACCCCTCATTAGACTGAAGGTACCCATTAGAAAATGCTAACTCCTAACTTTCATTTGTTATTGACGATGGAAAAATTACAGAGCAATTCTTCCATTGCAAAGATATCAGAAAGACCACCATGGTTGATAAAGTTTTTAAGACTATGAATTCCTATTTGAAATCTCTAGGTTTCTCTTGTGAACCATGTTTGTACACCAAACAGTGCTAACACTGTGCAGTACCTTGGAACGGATATCAAGGCAACCCCTTAGGGTGCCATAGCACTTTGGTTGAGAATTACTGCTTTAGTAACATTCTATCAACATAGATTTTGGTTTAATCTTCTACATATTTCTACTATTAAATAAAATAGTCCATCTTGCATTAGAAAAATAATTTTAGATTAAATGCAACTGATAAATACACAAAAGTGGTGGAAAGTATGCTCAAGCCTACACACCCAGGCAAGCACTTGCTTATATTTGGTGATAAATAGATAAAGGGGTTAGGGAGGTATATTCAAGCCCACACAGATGAGCACAAACAAAAAGGCACCTGCCGGCCCCAGTGACAGAATGAGGAACTGAATGGGTTTGATTTAAAAAAAAAAAGCCTTCCCACATTTTCACAGCAATCACAGCAATTTAGCTCCTGAACAACAAGGTCTGCCTTAGAGTAATATATGATCATTTCAAACATCAGAATTGATTCATATAATTCTAGATCAACAAATTAAAAATCAATTTTTAATTTAGCAGCTTTTACCATTTCAAAATTTGAATACATTATTGTAAAATGCTGAATGTTTACCTTGCACAAGAATCAAGTTTTATGACTGAGAATAGTTCACCTAAAGGTTATAGTAGCAAACGTTTTAAAACAAAACTCTCTCAATACTCAACGTTTTATGAGTATTTCTCCCTCTGTGGAATCATAACTTGTGTTACCAAATGGCAAGTATAATTTATTATATCTTTTTTTAATAAAGCCTTTTCTCCTGATCAGTTATTCTGCCTTACAGTTCTAATATTAATACAGTGTGAAACATAGGTGAAATAAATTAAACCTTACCATGTTTTTCTGTCCATTGAAAGTTCCATTATCATGCGCCTAAAAATACTCAGAACTGCTTTGCAAGCATCAACTTGCTCCTTTAAGAGTGCAGGGACTTCAGCACATGGTTCCAATAAAAAAACATTTGCAGAATTGGTCAAAAACACCTTGAAAGAAAAGCTTTGTAATTAGAAAAAAATTCAGTGCCAAACAAGACTAACAGCCAAATTCTGCAACAGCCATTTTGTCCTCTTCTAACTGAAACTTACCTTTCTTTAGAGGAAAGTTGTGTTACTTTTTTTTTTTAAATCTATCACTATTTTCTTTGCTCTTCTACACAATTTCAAAGAAGAGAGTTAAGTTTCACCCACTATAATAATAAAAACATAATACATTCTGTTTGTTTTGAAAGGGAAAGAACACCCCCTATTTTCTAGCTGAACATATTTAAACACTAGTCCCACTTTTGAAAATTTACAGTCAGCACAGGCAATCCCATAGCTTCAATCAATTCCCATCTTTGTAAGTATGCAAATAGTGTCTAATAAAGTCAGGAGCACAGTTTAATATGCATTTAAAGAAATAAAGCATTACTTAAAAGTTGTCCAAAAGGAAACTCATTAGAAGGTCTAACTGCACTAACAGTTGCTTCAGACAGCAAAAAGAAAAAGGTCTTTATCCATTCTTTACTTAAAAAGCAAATCTTGAATCAGTGCTTACATAACCCGGCAAAACTCCATTTTTAGCACAGCAAAAGAAAGTATAGAGTGCTTTCTGGCATATAGAAGCATTTTGACCACTTTACCTGAATGTCCTCTTAAAGGGCCCAATTGTACAGCTATCACATTAATAGGAGGACTCCTGCTGTCTCTAATGTAAGTTGGAGGGCCCTTAACTAGGATAATTTTCTCAAAAGCCAGCCCATCAAGGACAAAATTTTGAAACTGGAACAGCAGCTTGTTAAGAGAAAAGGTCTTTGCTAACAGACTACTTGAGTAGATGGCTTATCACTAGGTTCACAGAATGAGATAACCCTGGCTAACCCTTAGTACTCAGGATTAGTATATAATTTAGCCCCTTTTTAATGAATTTTAGGATGGGGAAGGGGTAGAGGGAATAATAACGGTAGAAACCAAATTATGCTGCTCCATGATCCTTAGACTATTTTTAATCCAAATTTTGGATTAAAACTGCAGAGAATTATTTAGTAGCCCTGAGAATCTGTAAAAACTTAAAAACAAGCTCTCAGCTAAAAGCTGCCTTTTCTTTTTAAACCAGATGTGCATTTTACCTTCTCAAACAGGCTGCTGATGTGTGCAGAAAATCATCTCCTGATTGGTGACTGCATGCAGATTTGTCTTTAAAGTTTAGATAGCTAGTTTTGTGAACTTCCTCTGCCATATTTGTTTCTTGAGTGACCATGTTGACTTTAGATATACTAGTAATATATGCCTGACTGAATGTTATGCTTTCCCTATCAAGT
Source organism: Crocodylus porosus (assembly GCF_001723895.1). Lineage (NCBI taxonomy): Eukaryota > Metazoa > Chordata > Crocodylia > Crocodylidae > Crocodylus > Crocodylus porosus. The sequence goes on from NW_017728931.1 coordinate 3,349,184, forward strand.
ATTTCTGCAAAGACATGAGAAAAAAACACTTCATATTTGATCAACAGTTACTTCTTTTCAATGTTAATACAAAGTCCCCAGTTCACATATATTGCTCCTGTTAATCCTGCCCACAGAAGTGACTGACTACTTGGTGTTCATTCAGTTATCCAGTTAGACATGCAGACTGAATAAGGAGAGTTTTGGATCAAATGAGGAGAATAGCCCGAGCTCTTTGGATCCATACAACTCAGGCTATTCAAAGCTGTAGAGACAAAAATAATTGTAATAATAAAAATCCCTTTCTTTCAGCTGCTTCAGCTACTTAGAAGTTACGTCCCATGCTGGCTATCCTACTAAAGACTATCTTAGTCTTAAGACTGCAAGGGATTCTACTGTGGATGTTCTCTGACTAAATGAGCAATGGTATGTGTTTCCTACCTGCTGGCAAGGAACATCTTGTTCAAAATGAGATGCAAATAAATCTGTACCTTTGAATTAAATCTATTTGCTGCTTTTCTTTTTTTACACATAATTTTATCACCAGTCCATCCTATTATAGAATGTCATAGACAGAAAATTGCAACTGCTATAAAAAAGTGTAAGAGCAAATTTTATTTTTGTTCCAATTTAGTAAATGAAAATTTTATATAAATAGTCATTTTAACCTTAATTATAAAATCTATATAATACAAAAGTATAAAAACTTAGGTAAAAAATAATGTAGGTCACCATCACCTTTTGACAACTCCTTGTTTGGACACTCTTGGCATGTGGCAGCCCACTCTAGGCATGTGACAGCTCACTCTACTTTAGAAAAGGAGGAAGCCCCCTTGAACTTAGTACACAGTGAGAGTGTCCATGCAGGGGCTTATATGGAACGGCTAACGCACTGTCAGTTCACTCCTTAGTTTACTGTACAGTAGTTTCTCCACGTAGAGAAATGCTAAGATAGAGAGCTCAGAAGGAAATATTTACACTTAATTCACAACCATTTTATCTGATTTTTAAGATACAGAAGTAGTGAAGTTTCAGCTGCTGCAATTCGCAAATTTTTGTTGTCAGGTATCATTATAGTTACTTACATAAGCATGCATTTAGGCAGTTTACAGCTGAAGTAATTAAAATGAGGATTGAAATCGCAATGATTTATAACTCTGGTTTTAAAAATACCTTACCCCAAAGCTTTAAGCAGTTACTGTTTATTAAATTCTCTTTAGGTACCATGACTGAAGTGACATTTTGCCTATATTGAGTTACTCACTTGACCAGGGGTTGGGGGAAATGTGGGGTTTTTTTTGTTTTGAATAGGAGGTGAAGAAACTGTTTTTATCCTATAAAAGCCCAGATGTCTTCAGAGATTTTGTTGTAACTTTTCCTTGAGATATCTACCAGAGCAAAGTTATGGGTCTATGAAAACTGACTTTGAATGGAAATTGTCTTGCAGTCTTAGACAAGCAGAAAACCTAAACATGTTTCTGTTTTCTTATATAGGCCCCTTCTGCCAGGGTTACCATATAACTGGGTTTTCCTGGACATGTCCTCTTTCTGGGTCCTCAGATCTCCATCCAGGTATTCTTTTTAAATCTGAACAAATGTGCAGGATTTTGCTCTGCTCCACTGGTGGGAACAGAGGGAGGGCAAGTGGAGGCAGGGGGCACCACGTGAATCTGCATGTGCACACACACATGGTTGGCATGCAGCCTGGCAGAGTCGTAGGAACAGCATTGGCATCTGGATGCAGGTAAGTTTATGGGGAGCAGGGGCTGGAGGGCCAGGGTGTGAGCCGGGCAGGTGCCTGCCTGCACTGGGGGATGGATTCTAGATGCTAGGGCTGTGGCAGGGCACAGGGGCAGGGGGTGGGAGGGCCCTTTGGGGGCTGTGGGAAGCTGTGCGGTCATACTAGTGGCACCAGGAGCCAGGGCACATGGTCGCAGAGGCAGGGCACCTGGGAAACACTGCCTGGGGAGAGGGCGTAGCCAGGCTGCCTGATGCCAAAGGCCTCCCCTCCTCCCTGCAGCCCACACCAGGGCTGGACTCATTCCACTGCCACCCGCATAAGTCAGAGCCATTACAGCCACTGCACTGCAGCATGGTTGGGATGGGGGTAGTTGGATGCGCCCTCCAGCAGGGCTGGGGGGAACAGGGGGCTTTGGGTCAGGAGTGAGGGGCACCAGCAGGACTGAAGAGCCTGTGGCTTGGGAGTGAGGAGCACTGGCAGTGCCAGGGGGCTACAGGTTGAACCTGAGGGACACCAGCATAGCCCTGGGGGGTGAGGGACTGTGGATCAGGAGTGAGGGGTACTGGCAGGGCCAGGGGTTGTGGGTTGGGAGTGAGGGGCGGCAACAGAGACAGAGGCTGCAGTTGGGGAGTGAGGTGTCCGCATAACAGGTGTCCTCTTTTTTGGAACTGGAAATATGATAACCCTTCCTTCTGCTGATTTCCAAACAGCTTAAGGCAACTGTTAAAGTCCTTGTTAATACCACATGCTTTTTCTGAATACCATACCTGTAATGCAGCCTGTGCCCCAGCTTTCACATTCTTGTCTTCATCTTCTAATATACATCCTCTACTAACAGCACTAGTGAAGGAATAAGTTCTTCCCCAGCTGGAAGTTCTTTTATGTCCAGAATGTTCAGTGGCAAACTTTCAAAAACAAAAAAGTCAATTTATTAATAGGGATATATCTTTCATTATCCTTTATGTTTACATATAGAACATGCAAATGCTACGAGGAGGGAAACAGAACAGTGACAAGGGTTCTATGCTTAATTTGGAAATAAATTTGTGCCCATTAATCAATGTGTTCTTTTATTCAAATATTTACATCATATTATGTTTAAAGGCTCATAAAATGTTTAAGGGCTGTCCCCCTTAAATTCACAGTCAATACTTTGGTTCTCTATAAAACAGTATAAAAACTGGCACTGCAATTTTTTTTGTAATATCTGCAATCTTTTTTGCCAGGATGAAGAAATACTCTTTTAACTAATTTCACACCTCAGAGAAATGGTCAAATACAATTGGGATATATTTCTGGTACAATATATGAAAAAGGTCCAAGGCACAAAGTTCAGATCTGCATCTGAACTTCCTAATATTCAGGATGCCTGGATCTATGTTTTTGCCCTAATTCAGAACACTGACAGAAATTTGAAAATGGAAGTTGGCATTTATCAAGTTATTATAATGCATTTATATTTCAAATATATGCAACTTTAATATAGTCACTTTATACCCAAACTGAAAAATTACTGCCAGAAGGAAACACCACTCTATACAGTGAGCTCTACTTTAGTAGAATTTCATAGATTTCATAGACATCAGGGCTGGAAGGGACCTCAGAAGATCGAGTCCAGCCCCCTGCCCAAAGGGCAGGAAGTCACCTGGGGTCATAGGATCCCAGCAAGATAAGCATCCAATTTACTCACAATTTAATAGTGTAGAACGTAAATTATTTGTTTAATTAAGCCTATCTTATGGTTTTTACATGGAAACAAAAGGAAGATAAAAAGATCATGTTTTTGAAATGGGATCAGCATCCAGAATCTCCCATTCCCAGTAGTGGGCATTATGAGACTTGGCACTTTTTTAAAATACAGATTTAGAGAAGGAAAAGGTAAACAGGCAAATATGTATCAGTTTAGTTAAAAAAAAGATTTTACAAAGCAATATTTAATAAAAAATAAACATTATTCTGTCTGTTTGTATTAAATAACAACTGGTACCATACGTGTTTGCTATCTGTCTGTGTTTCTGAATGCTCCAAGGTAGTCAAATCATCTTGACTGTTTTCTTTTTTCTCTGGTTCTTCCATAAACACAGGTTTCTCTTGCAATATCCATTTTCTGTATACCTTCACTACTTTTCGTGTTGCAGATATATCAGAAGAAGGTAATAAAAAAGCCTAAAATGCAAAGTTAACTGAGTTTTTATCTATTTATATTATAAATTAAACAGTCCAAAAGAAAATAGCTTAACTTAGAATCTTTTAACTTTTAAATTGCTACTATAAAGAGTTACAATTATCACCTATATATATGAAAGCAGTTCAAAATGCCATTGCAGGGGTTTATGGTCATTAAAACTGATTTTCATATTTACTCAGACTGAAAGTAAAAAAAAATTTTTTTCTTATTGTCAGCTCAACAAATTCACCCTTGATTCTTTTTCCATCCCACACATCATTATCAGTGATCAAAAGCCTGCAGGTTAAATTATGCCCTCAGCTACTCCACCCATGCAACCCTATGGACATCAGATTATGCTCCTAGGGCCATACATAAAAACCTGTTTCAGGCAAGTGCTGTTAAAGGCACACTGGTAAGAGTTAAATGGAAAGAATGGAAGAACAGCAGTTATATGCAAGTTCTTTTAAACTTTCTGAAATCCAGTGGAAGAATTTATTTCTGCACACCCCACCCACACACCATTTCAGGGACTGACAGACACCTCATAAAATCTGAGTATACCTGTTGGCCTTTTCCGAGATTTTAAAGCCAGGTCATGGGAAACTGACTTATCCACTAAAATACAAGAGTGACATCCCCCATCACAGGTCAGCGTAAGGCTAAGGGACCAGGCAAGCTTCAAAGCATACATTTTCAAGCAGAAGTCTATTCATAGATGCATAGATTGTTAGGGGCTGGAAGGGACCTTGTAGATCATCAGGTCCAGTCCCCCTGCACTAGGCAGGAAAAGACAACTTGTATCAAGTGACCCAGGAAGGTAACTGTCCAGTCTCTTTTTGAAGATTTCCAGGGTAGGTGACTGCACCACCACTGGAGGGAGCTTATTTCATAGTATGGACACCCCTACTGTGAAGGAGTTTTTCCTGGAATTGAGCCTGAAACAGCCTTCCAGGAATTGCTCCTGGTCTTCCCCATGGGTGCCCTGGTGAACAGCTGCTCACCAAGTCCTTGATGTGCTCCCTTGATGTAGCGGTAAGCCGCTACCAAGTCCCCTTGTCACTACCAAATCCCCTACCCTATAATTCTTATCCAAGGACAGGTATCTCTTATTTTGAATTAAGTCATTTTGTTATAGGTACTGAAAGGGACCTGTAGGTTTAGAGATGTAAAATTACCAGAAATTTTGAAGCCATGGAAAAAAACTGATTTTCTTCTGGTTTTTATTCCCCCGGGAAAAAATGGAAAATTTGGAGAAAATTGAAATATATGCAGTACTTATTTTCTTAGCACCCCTTACCTATCTAAATTCACTTTGCTACTTTAAGAACATAAAATGTATTATGTGTAACTTGGTTTGCTCATATAATTATCATGTCTGATTTTATATATACATATATACATATACATATGATGCATCATGTTTGATATATTTATTAAATTTTAAAGTATAGTTTATTCAGACAATACTTAAAAATTTGCTAATTGAATTTACTTTAAAATGTTTTAAAATTTTGTTACAGATTGAGCTACAAGCTGCTGAACTCTAAGGAACCTAGCATCTCTTAGTTTTTGCCAGTTTGTGAGAAGCAGGTAAAAATTAAAGTTGAAAATAGAAGAAACCATCAATGTTATAGTAAAACAAAGGAAGTTATTATGTATTAGGGACTTGGTCTCCTCCACATTGTCAAGCAGATACAGAAAGCACTCATGTTTAGAAACAGCTGAGAAAAAAAGGAAGGCTCCCTTCTCCCTCCCTAGACTCAGTGAATACAAATTCTGCTCTGTGAAACTCTGTCTAATCAGTCTCATTTTCTGAGCTATCACTATCAGCAGTTTCTGTTTCTTCAAATTCTTCATGGACTTCTGAAAACTGAAGAAGGTTTGCCTGGATTGAGACAAGCTTCTCTACTCTTTCACATATTAGTCTATTTCTTGATTTGGTGTGAATATTTCCAAACATAGACCAGTTTCTTCCACATGCTGCAGAAGATGGAGGAATCTGAAGCAGCCAAGAAGCAAGAGGAGTCAGAGGATGTCATGCAAAGACCTTGGCACCATGTTGCAGGAGGGATATGCTTGGCAGTCCCAGACTGCATTCCTGGACCAAATATCTGAAGAAATTCTGTATTCTGCAACATCTGAAAATAACTTTCCAACATCTAGTCCTAGGTATGTTGCTTGTTTCGTAATCCAGTCAAATGTAGTGGCAGTGCTATCATCACTAACATTTCTGCCTTTGAATCTTGGCATATATAAGAGATTTGCAGTAGCCAGAATTGATTGGCAACAAAATTCCTCCTGTCTGTTAATAAAGTCTTTCACTTTTCTTTCTTCTGTACTTGTAAGCAGAGATGCACTTAGATTCTCAAAAACAGTTTTTATCTGGGCCATTTGGTAAGGAATGTCTGACAAAAGTGAATCTGTCTGATTCAGATGCAGTACCTGGTGACGACAATGGCTTTTGAATCTTCAGGGAGTTCTGCAGCTGCACCCAGAAGACATCCTCATCAAGCACAGTGTTCCTTACACTTCTGGGTACTTTAAGATCTTCAGTTATTACTGTTTCTTGAAGAGCTTCTTTGTTTTTTAGTAAACTTTCAAATGAGATCACCACTCCACCCCATCTAGTTTTACTACAGAGTTTGAGTATCACTATTTTATTCTTTGCATTCTTTTCTTCCTTTTTCTTCTTAAAGACTGTAGCCACAATATGAAGTTTTTATATCCTTTATAACTTCTTTTGCTCTTGTATAGATCTTTTGCAGAGTATCCAACTTCATGATGTCATTACAAAGCAAGTTTAGCCCATGGGATGCACATACTATTGGAAGTAGTATGTGGATATTTATTCATTATGATCTCCCATGCTGCTTTCATGTTACTTGCATTGTCAGTCAGCAAAGCAAATACTTTACCACTCCCAACCTTCTGTAGGACTTCACATATTTTACTCCTGATATACTCTGCAGAATGCCTATTCTCTCCTGTTTCGATGCTTCTGTAAAAAACTGTTTGAGGTGTTGTTACCACAACGTTTATGATTCTTTTCTCCCTGAACATTTGTCCATCCATCTGTAAGTACTGCAAGACAGTGTTTTGTTGATTTTTCCTTGCGCAGATTGTATTACACCTTCATATTCTGACTCTAAAAGAGGCTTGCCCAACGACTGTCTGCTGGGCAAATGGTATGATGGTCTTAGTAATTTAAAAACTTCCTGCCAGTATGCATTTTCAGTTATTGACAATGGCATCCCAGAATAATATACTGCTCTTGCAAGAGCTTGGTCAATTTTTTCCTGATCTTCTGGTGTCATCTTGTCTACAAATGAAGCTATTGAGTGTATTTTGTATACAGTTGGTTGCAATATTTGGTTACTTGAGGATGTTGACTGGGCAACATTTTGTGATGCCGATGTTATAGAAGCAGCAGGAGGACTTCCGGATCAAGAACGTTGGAAAGAGCTACTTGCACTTCCATGATCATGATCTACCTCGGACACTTCTTACATACAAGGATGTGCTTGGGCATCCTAGTAGCATTTGGAAATGCATATTTCATTTGACAGTATTTGCAAATCACATTTTTCCTTAGAATAACCTGCAGTGTGGAAATGCATCCATATGCTAGAAGTCGGTCATACCCTTTTGCTGAGGGAGAAAAAAGAAAAATGTAATTTAGTGGCTGGCTTCCATATATAAACACTAAGCTACAGCACGTACAAATTTAGTAATGAATGGAGGAGGCCACCTCAAAGTTAACTGTGAACAACTTCCCTTGCCTGCAGGCCTCACCTCACTGCTAAGGTTGGGTGGTTTGTCACAAAACATCAGATTAGCAGGAATTCAATTATAGTTTCATAGTTGGTAGGGGTCAGAAGAGACCTAAGCAGATCATCTAGTCCAACCCCCTGCCATAGGCAAGAAAGGATGCTGGGATCAAACGACCCCGCCTAGGTGATTGTCTACCCTCCTTTTGAAGACCCCCAGGGTAGGGGTGAGCTACTTCCCTTGGAAGTTGGTTCCAGCTCCTAGCCACCCTGACAGTGAAGTAGTGCCTCCTGATGTCAATTACAAATTATATAGGTTATGAAAATATACTAATGTAACTAAAATATAGTTTAATATACTGAATTCAGAGAAATTTAAACTCTTACCTTTCATTAAAGAAGTATACTTTCAGCTCCTTTGTGCAGCGTCTGTAATTCTGTGGATCTCAAGGTCACAGGGCCAGGGGGAGGCAGGTTCCTTCCAATTCCAAAACCTTTAGACTTGCTCTGTATCCTCTCCTGAGGCTTTTGAGCAAGCAGGACAATAAGCTCCTTGTTTCTAATTTCTACAGGAATGAATGGATGCTACTGCCAGTGTCCACTCCCAGTCCTTTGAGGCCTAGTCAGGAGGACAGGAGCAGATCCACCAACCTCTCGATCAAAAGTCAACCACAGAGAACGTCCACAAGCAAAGAAGGCACTGAATCCTTTTTCCTTCTCTTGTGAAAATGGCAGCCCTAGGGACAGAAATGCATCTTGCTCTTGCATTTGAGAATTGGAAATTCGAATCACTGTCCCGATTCAATTCGGCTGAATCACATCCAAAGATTTGACACCATTTTGGGGATTCATCTATACACAAAACAGGCAGCAGCAGTCCTCACCACCCTGCACACGGTTGCCTCCAGCTGGTAAGTCTGTTGGGGTTAGGGGAGAGAAGGGGTGCAAGGGAGGGAGGGATTGGGGCTGGGACAAGCTGCCCAGCTGGGGTGGAAGGCACAGGATATGGGTGCAGCAGTGGTGGGAATGGGGGCTCTGCCCTGCTGCCACTTGCCCAGCCGGAGAGGGCAAGCGGGATGCAGGCGCAGCACCACTGGGAGTGGGGTCTATGTCCTGCTGCTGCTTGCCCAGCTGGCATGGGGGAGCAGGTGCTGTCACCACTTGCCAGCTGGTGCAGAGGGATGGGCAATGCCACCACTTGCCAGCCAGTGCAGGGAGGCATATGCTGCCACCACCTGTCAGCAGTGACGCAACACAGATGCAGGAGCGCTGGGAGCCGGGGCTATGCCCTGGTACTGTCTGGCCATTTGGGGCAGGGAGGGGGGTCGGAATGGGGGCACAGCTTACTCCAGACAGAAGGGGACATTCCGATGCCCCTCCCTGCCCCAAATGGCCAAACAGTAGCAGGCATAGCCCCTGCTCTCACTGCTGCTGCACCCACATCCTGCAGCTCCCTGCCCCTCTCCCTGAGTCCTAAACCCCCTGCCCTAGCTGGGCAGCTTGTCCCAGCCCCCTCCCCAATCCTCCAACCCCAACAGACTTACCAGCTGGAGGAAGCTGTGTCCAGCGTGGTGAGGACTACTTCCTGTTTGGTCTATAGCCAAATCTACAAACTGGCCAAATCTTTTCTGAATCGATTCAGAGGCTGGTCTCCCGATTTGATTTGGAGATTCGGTTCCCCCCACCCCCCACCCCCGTTTTTTCCTGAATTTTTTTTCTAGGCTTTCACATCTCTATGTAGGTTACTAAATATGTCAATCTGAAATTCCTAGTTCAATTTGTATTAACTTTAAAAATCTACGCTAAATCAAATAAAACTTTGATTCTTAGCATTTGACCTGGGCTGGATAAATCCAATAATCTATTTTGACTTCCTTCTATTTTGTTATCATATGAGCAATCAACATTAGAAGAATTTTTGGACTCTGATGAACACCTTTTGAATGTTTCATAATATACAAATCCCTTATGCAATTAACTCCAACTTAATAGAATTTTTTGTTGGCAACATGTGTCAACTTAGATACTGTAGGGCTGTTGGTTGTAGCTGTGTTGGTTTAAGGACATAGGTAGACAAGGTTCTTTGGGTAGATGTGAAATCTTTTATTAGACCAACTAAATAGTTGAAAAAAATTGACTTCTGTTCTACCCAGGAGAGCACACAAACACCAACAGACACTCCCTACTGCCTGAAGAAGGGTGTTTGTGTCCAAAAGCTTGCAAAGAGTAATTTTTCCTTACTCAAAGAATCCTGTCTGTCAATTTAGATACTGGGAATTCATTGTTTTTTAAATTATAAGGAAGAGGTTGACATCTGGTTTTAACAGGAATACTTGTCTCTAAATATGGAGAAGCTAACTACTGATCCAGAGCTCATCTTTTTCTACTCCAATTACAAGAAGCTGGAAGCACTTCAGTGACAACTTTGTCAAAGTCTGTGCAGAAGATGTTCTTACATGTGTCAGCACAGCTATCTCTGGTGCATATGTGGCCTAGTGTTATCAGGCAAGAACACTGAGGAAGCATTAAGAAACTCTGAGGACTTCTCAGCTAGAAGAAAGGATGCTGCAATAAAATCTTGGGAAGGAACAGTGATGACAGTGAATAAAAAGGAGGGGAATTAATCTGCATGGGCTAAAAAAGACTCTCCTTCACTTAAAGAAAAACAGAGATAAAAAAAACAATCTGCTTCAATTTCAAAGTAGCTATTTAAATTAAATAAAAGCTAAGTATTTCTGCTGCAACATTTTTCATGTCCATAACATCTGGTAGAGTTTCAGTTCTTTTGAGGGACTGCTGTACTAACCTATCATCATGTCAGAAGAGGGCAGCATAACACAGCTTTCCATAAACTATACAAAAATACTATGTAGGGTTAAACCATGTCCACCTGTTTTTTAATATAGAAAGTATCTGTACACCACACACATTTCTGCTGAAAAATAAGGTGAAAAATATGGAGTGCTAGAAGAAAGCACCCACTAATGATTTTTACTCTTCCCCAAATAGAAATTAAATATTGACTTTAATGCTTGTTGCAGAGCCAAAACAAGGATTTTGTAAATTTAACTATGTTTGTACATGTACATACAGTATCATACTTATATGCCTAAAAATTATACTATGTGTTTAACAATTATGTGCACTAGTGTATATCAAAATTAATGCTTATGCCTGTAAAATAAGGTAAGCAACAACTTGAACAAAATTGCTGTATTGGTCTGAAAAACACATTTGTATTCTGTTTGATGTTCTTATTTTTCTTCGTCAAAACTAGAGGATTTGCATCCAGATAAAGAATAATTATTTTTTAGATTTTCATTGCTGTTAAACGTCAGAACTACTTTCAGCCGTGTCAATCTGGACTGTTTTCATAGATTTCATAGATATTAGGGCTGGAAGGGACCTCGGGAGATCATCGAGTCCAGCCCCCTGCCCAAAGGGCAGGAAGTCAGCTGGGGTCATAGGATCCCA
>NW_017728931.1:3361405-3391840 GCF_001723895.1 Crocodylus porosus
TCAAGGATGGCCTCCTTAATAAACTTTTCTAAGATCTTCCCCAGGATAGAAGTCAGGATATAATGGGCCTGTAGTTAGCCGGATCCACTCTCCTCCTTTTCTATGTATAAAGAAATAATATTATTTTCTTTGCCTGCTTTCTTAGTAAGTGATCTTATTTCAAAGTGCTATTCTAAATTAATAAGTAGATGTACAAAATCTTACACTTTGTCCAAGTTTGTAATGGTTAAATCACTAGTCAGTCTATAAATCACAAAATGGAAAACTCAATATAAGTGTATAAGAAAGCACCTATCAGATTGTGCTAAGAAATAGCAGAACAGAATATCACATTTCATGTTTTAACTGCAGATACACCCTCTGAACGCAACATGTTTAAAATATATATTTATTTATTTATTGGGAGGGGGAGGGGGAAGACAGAGAATGTTTCCTTAACAAACAGCATTGCATTTTCCCCTATTTGGAACACTAAAAATCACAATAATCTTGAAACTGGGTCCAGAAAGGACTCGAAAGATAAAAAATTTAAAGACACACTGATAGTCAAGTTCAGTTAATCATTTCACTTTATTGCCTTAACAATGTTCTTTCAATACTTAGTTGCTTAGGCTGCTAACAGACGTTAACACACACACACACACACACACACACTTTACTGGAAGCAGTAGTGTGCGAGTTGGACCCAATTCCACAGTGTCTGTGTGGATCAGGTGTTTCAGCAGGGCTTTTTGGCACTCCTATTTAAAGCACATTTAATCAGCTATTAGATAAAAGCGCCAAAAAAGCCCCATTAAAATGCCTGATTTATAGAAATGTTGGGTGACCTGGGTTCAACTAACACAATGCTTCTTCTGAGTATGCAATGTGCTCAGAGCAAGTGCCATTTTTTTTTAACTTCCGTAACCAGCCTTAGGCTATAAATAGACGTTGCCAAAGGATGCAAATTCCCTTCACTGGGTGAAACACACATCACCCATTGTCCCACAGGGTTAGGCTGCCCGTATTTTCCTGCCCTAAAACAAAAAAAAATCCACTGCAACACAGAGGTCCAAATTGGTGCTACTTTTTTTCATGATCATAAATTTGGGCTTCTGTGGCATGACTAAGGGCATGGATATAGGTTTGCTTTCAGTTTCTGCTATCACAAAAGTTATGGCAGAATAGCATATACCTCAGCATGTTTTAAATTATATAACAACATACGTGATCATATAATACTTACCTGGCGAAATACTTCATTGACAAAATTGACATAACCTCGAGTGGACAATAAAATCCTCTGCACCATCTCATACACTGACCGATGTTGTTCTTCAATGCTGCAAAGGCTAGAATTACTGAGTCTCCTATCAGACAGGGTGCTACTGTTGGAATGATTTCTTTCTTGCTCCGATTGTGCGATGGCTTCCAGCTCAGGGTTCTTATCTTGAGTTGAACTACCACCAACAGTCTAGACAAGAGAAAATGCCGGCCTAATAAAGCAATCACATCATATTGTACTTAAGCAGGCCAAAAACCTAGCATAACTTTGAACTTACTAGCAGCTTCCTCCAACCAATGGAACTTCAGGATCCACTGAAATACAACTCTGAATGGACTTACTGAGCCAAGCAAAACATTAGTCTCATTTTTAGTGCTTAATATTCAAACTCTTTTCCCTTATTCTGCTGTTTGTCAGCCATATAAGATAGAAAACTATACGATGAGATGAACTGAACCAGGTTGCTGCTAAAGGAGTTTTAATCACTTTGGCCAGGTACAGACATTACATTTTACTGGTGTAAGTGACTGGAAACCAATCTACCCGTAACAGAACAGAAGTGTAGCACACAAAACCAGTCTATACCCATAACAGAACAGCAGTTTGGCACACACAGCCTGGTTTAAAAATGGCAGAACCCAGTCTAAGATTTGCCCTCCACACCAAAAGATGAGTGTAGGTTCTGTTTGCCTATCCACCATTACAACCTTAGTTTCTCCAAAGTAAAATCCACCTCTAAAGATTCCTGCTTTCTAAAGAATAAAAAGTAAGACTCTGTGGCCCATTATGAACTAAAAGAGAGAGAATTTGGTGGGTATTCTGGATCCCAAGAGAAGGAAAAGAAAAACAAAGAACTAACTACCGTAGGAAAAAAAATAAAAATGAACCCAATATGCGTACAGATTTGAGGCAGTATGGCAGAGTGGTAAAGTATAAATTCATCATAGCTGCAACATTTTGTAATAAAAATACAGTTAGTGATCCATTCCTAAAACAGAAAATGACAGAGGACAGTCTTTGTAAAAAGCTCTTCTGCAAAACTGATTCACCTTAACAGAAGAAATGAAACACGGAATGAAAAATGTGTCTTCCAAAAATCCACTTAAATATTTTTCACTAAAAATTCTGGCTGAATAGAAGAAATGCACCATCAGCCCCTTCCATGCTTATGATTTAAAAAAGGCTTACCATAAGTTTCAAAGGTAGAAGGGAAGCAGAAGTCCATGTTTTGTGATATCTAACTTCATTAAGTTGACATTTACCAACAGTTATCACATTGTTCTTATACATTTCAATTTATAATCAAAGTCTTAAAATCCCTGTGTGGTAACTTACCGACAAATTCAAAAACTATCACTTTACCATACCTTGGCATGTTTAAAACAACTATTTTAACTGGAACTAGTTGCTAATACTTCTCTATGGTTATGCTGGAAGTAGCTTGAGAGAGATTCACTATCAAAACCAAGGAGACAAAAAGCATTGATCCATGGTATTTGGAGTTTTAGAGAAGGTAAAAAAAAAGTATAAACAAAACCCCTTTCCTATTAAAGACTGATAAGACTCAGCTCTGTTTAGCCTTTGAATTGCTATAACATGCACTACTTCTAAAGCAACCATCAGTGTATTAAAATGCAAAGCTTTACAAGGGCCATTTTGTTATTTATCATATACTTTCCCAACCAACTACAATTTAGTATTGATACGCCAACTAGCAGCAAAATATGAGACTTTCTCATTTTTTGTAGTATTTCTTGAAAATTTGCAAAGTAAAAACTTATTTATGTGAACAATATGCTAATATTTGAGCACTTCTGAATTAGAACATAAATGTAATATTATTCAAAAGCAAACTTCTGCTTTTTAAATGAAGGAAAGGACAAACCACAACAGGAAGTTTTCTTACATTACTGAAAGGGATTCCTCCACATACTCAGAAAAATCACTTTAAACTCCATCATTCATTCATTTATTCACCTGAGCACATTATTTTTTGCTTCAGTGGTCAATGTAAATGTATCATGATTACTTGCAACCTTTCAGCAAATATAAGGAAACAAGGTAAGTTCTAAGGCATACCTGGATGATTTTAGGCAGCACTTCACCTCCATTTTTAGTGCTCTGAGCTGCTGCTAAGTACTTTTTCTCCAGAAAGAAAGTGACGAGCCATTTAATAAAAACAACACGGGCAGCCATATAGGGAATTTTCGTGCTGTAAATGTTTTCATTGTTTCGGGTTGCAGTAATGTACACTGGTTTTGGTCTCAAGTCAGGAATATCTATGTGAGATTAAACAGAAAATAATAAATATAATATTTAAAAAAATGTAATGGCTTTCAGGCCTTGGCTAAAGAAAGTGAATATTAAACCTACAACTCTACCTCGTGTGAAATAATAAAAGTTATTTTACCCCATATATATTATGCTTATTAATAATTATGTGTACTGCCATCACTTTGATTGATGCCAAAGAGAAATATGACAAAGCACATACCAGTGCCCTCAGAACTTAATTCATAATGAACAAGTCAGAAAAATGAATGTAGCAAAAAAAAAAAAAAAAGAAGAATAGAAAAAGACAAGGACTGGGAGGCAGGGACAAAACTGAAAGAAAGGACACATGTTATAGTATAAATCAAATCTTAGTACTTATTTTTGTCAATTAAGACAGAACAAGGAAGGAGTAAACAAGACAGGAGCCACAAGTAGAAAGAAACCTCTAGTTCCAACACAGCGCATAAATCAGTACCTAGGGAACTGCGCAAAGACAAAAGGATTTCAATTTCAAACTGAAGGAGGCTTTTAATCATGTAATTGCACTTTTTAGATGGCTGTAGAGTGCTGACTACTCTCCTCAGAACCACACCACCCTGTTGCTGCATGCGTGCACTCACAGCTGCACTTAGCCTCATCCCACCCTCACAAATGCTGCTCACTCCCCCTCGCCCTTCAGGAAAGAAGAGGTAAAATACAAACTGTACGTGAGCATATATATTTATGACTACATTTGTATCACAACTTCTCCCTGATATCTGGGCAACATACAATTCTTACAACATCTGGTCTGGGTCATTTATTTGGTCATTTTTATGTGATCCAATTATATATTTCTTGTCCACTTAAAAACGTTAAAGCAATGGAAGTTTTTGTTCTTCAAGTAACATAGGATCAAGTCCAACCCACGTGTGCTGGTGGGAGGGCGGAGAGTGAAGGGAAGTGTACTAGGCTGCTTGTACATGCCACAGGGGTTTCATTTGATTTAGTTCCCCCTAAACTGAAATAGTAGGTTTTTAAAAATACCACTTCTATTTAGGGAGAATTAAACTGAATTAAACCCTTGTGATGTGTACACAAGGGTAGAGGCCTGATCCTTACCTGCCTCTTTGGGGGCAGAGAACTGGGGTGAGCTGCCAGTGGGCTGAGCAGTCTCTGAGCTGCATGGGGGCCCCCTGAGGCAGCACCTGCCTGCTCGCACCTGACCTGGGCGGTTCCGGAAGGAGGGGAGCATTGGGCCCCAGCACAGCTCAGGCAGGCTCCGGAGACAGGGAAAAAACCCAAACAAAGATCAGGCTTCCCACTTCTTTTTTTTCCTTCAGTGGAGCCTGCCTGCATGGGCTGCTGCTGGGTCCAGAGCCCCTTATAGCACCCCGTAAACGGTTGCACTTTGTTAGGTAGAAACTAAAACACCTCGGAGGTGTTTCACCTTGCTACGTACCAAAATCATTTAAGGTGGAATATGCCACCGAGCGTGCAAACAGCAATGTCATTAAAGCAGAATACGCTGCTGAACGTGCAAACAGTAATGCCACTAAAGTGGTGCAAGAGGGCATATTTAAGTTGCTTTAAAGGTCAATTTTGTGGCATGTACAAAGGCCCCTAGGTTGTGTCAGCTGTCCCCCTGGGACATGAGGAATTGACTTCAGCCACAGAACTATAACAACTTTGTGCTCAAGGCAATAAGTGATCAATGTGTGGGCTTGAAAAACAAAATTTGTTTTTATATAAATGGCACTTCATATTTTATTAAAATGCTGTATGTAATTATGTTAATATAATCTGTTTTATGTTTATGGAAATGTAAAAAAAAGGAAGTCTAAAATAGCACTAGGGAAAACCTTTTTTTGATAAGACATTAAAATTATTACAAAAATTATATATGTCATACAATTATTCAACCACAGTCATAATGATCCCATAGGTTCTACAGAAAGTAACCACCATAACTTTTGCTACTTAAAGGTAAAAAATTATTACTTACCAAGCACAGGCTTGTAGAGGTTGGTTAGTTTTGTAAAAGATGGAAACAAGTGTGGAAGATAATACTTTCTAAACAAGGTGAAGAGAAACTTAAAACCAGTGTCTTGGTTTTCCTTATTCTTCCACTCCAAGCTTGCAGCCTTTGCCATGGAGTCAAAAGAGATGTTTCAAGTTAATACTGAGATGCTCTCCAGGCTAGCAATAAAAGTTGTTTTACTGAATGTAAATAATGGAAAACTACACTTCAACAAATATAAAATATTACTACACTATTTCATACCTTTACAAAGTATAACAAAAGTATAAGAAAACTGTGGTATGTACCAAGTCATTTAAAAAGCAAACACAAAGAAAACCAATTAACAGTTGACACATATACTGTATAAGGCAGTAATTCTCATAAATGTCATGAAAAACTAATGTCATTAATAGGTCAGAATATTACCAAAATTAAACAAATCTTCTTACTTATAAGTAGGATTCTATTAAGCTATAGTTTGTCAATTATATTTCCCTCTCTTAATCAGCACATCCAAGTCCTGACATCAATGAAGTTGCATTGGCACATATAAGACACCCTTGGGAAGCCTCACAGGTAATTAGCATTGGCACTGAAAAGCTGACTTAAAAGGTTTAAGATGTTTTTGTGCTTAACTATATCAGAATTGGTGAGTCTCAGGTATAGCAAACATATAGATTAGGTAGGCTTTTAACCTCTATTCTGCCACATACTGGGCTGCAATAGCTCTGCCAGTCTGCAACAGCTCTGTCCAGACAGTATTAAATTGCACTAAATGTAGTAGTCCAGAAGTGATGTGGTAGCTTTGATAGTCCAGGAAATTTGCAAGAGGCAAGGATTTTTGTAAGTGATACCTTTTATTGGACCAACTGCATGGTTGGGAGAGAGTTAAATAAGTTTTCAGGTGCCACAGTACTTTCCTCAGGTCTCTGGGAAAGAAGCAGATACAGCAGTGCTAAATAGCAGATGGAACATGAATCCAGAAATTTGGCATTCGGGGAGCACTGACAATAAACACTGGCCCTGCCCAGCAGGATCAGGCCCCAGCTGAGCGAGCACCACACCTGAGAATGGGCCCACAGACCAGATCCAGCTCACAGATGCAGCACCACTCATCCAGCCTTCAGGGCCAAAAGGTTAGGCACCACTGCACAAGTCTTATATTTTCCTAACTTTTGATACCTGAGGCACCCTTTTTCAGCATTAAAATCAGTGGCACGCTTAGACACCAGAAAAGGGTATGTGTGCACATGTATGCATGTATATGTGTGCATGCACACCCTTGCGTCTATTTATCTAGCTATAACAGATAAACACACACAAGTAATGCCATACCTAATGAACTGTCTATATATATCTAGACAGATAGGCACATGCAAGTAAAGTCATCCATACATCCATCCTTTCATCCGTCTTTAGACAGATAGATAGATGTACTTGGATGTGTTTATCTATCTGTCTATATATAGAGATAGATCATTAGGGCATTACTTGGGTGTGTTTATCTGTCGTGCGCGCGCGCACGTGTGTATGTGTGTGTGTGTGTACACGTGTGTGTGACAGATAAGAACACCCAAGTAATGCCATATCTAATTACCTCACCAATGCTTTTATATTTTCATATTAAAAATAGAGCAGCAATACAAGTTCTTTCTTCACTTTGTTATGATTGGTTTTTATTCATCCATAACCTTATTACATTTTTCTACTTTCATCAATAGCGGGTCTCTCAAATCTCTGAAGGTCTTACATCCTGTGACTAAATTAAATCGCTCCTTCTAGTTACTAATTTAAGCCTGTTGTGTGGTAATCAATTTAAACGTAGAATATTCTGAATGTTTAAAACTAATTATTGTCAGATATTAAAAGCTTGGGTACAGGTGCTTCTCTGTAACGGTAAATTGAGAGAGAGAGAACAGCCACACTGACCAAAAAGTTGTTTATATATGTGTAAAATTACTCTTTGCCTTCACGCTGCAAAAAATTCATCAAGATCATAAATTCATGGATTGAATCTGAAAATTTACACCTCAAAGCTTGCTCTTTTTTCTCTCTGGCCATCCCCAAATTCAACTGACAGTAAAAATTCAGTAAAATATGTAAAGCTTTTCATGCCATGACTTATTTCTTATTGTGCATCTTTCATCGGGGTATCACTTGCCCAATAATCCCCATTTTTAGATTACATGCTTGGGATGCTGGGAATTTTTTTGGCCTCAGTTCAACAATGTACTTAAACCAAACAATTTACAAAGCGGCAATTCTATGTTCAATATAAATGAAAACATGAAACAACCAAAAAATGAATTGTGATTTGGAGTTACATGCACAAAGTTCTTTCTCTCCAAAACTATTCTTTAAAATGTTCGTAACCCCTTTAGAGTCCTGAAAGATTAGGATTTTTATCTATCCCTTTCCTCCTAAACGCATGGCTTCTCTTTAAGGCTAGAGACACACATTACACATAAACCTATTTAAGTGATGAGAAACTGGTTTAAACCTGTAAACAGATGTTCAATGCACATAAACCAGTTTGAGAATGGCTGAAACCAGTTTGAAATAAACCTGGCTGAATATAGTATCAGATTTAACTGATTTGGCTCAAATGGGTACAGGCAATGTCTGTCCCAAACCCCTTGCTGGTTTAAGTTAAAATCACAGTCCCCCAGCATGCTCTCTGGGCTGGGCGGGGCTCTCTGCTCCACAGCAGGGCAGGCCCTTCTCTTCTACTCCCTGTCTGGAGCTTGGCACAGGCTTGCAGGCACAGCAGGGTCTGCTGGCTTCCCCATGCCACCCTTCTTCCCCCTCTCCCCACTCACTGCTTAAGCAGATATCTCTTTCTCCTCTCTGCCACAGCACAGACCATAGCCAGCATGTGGTATGCTAGCTAATGCTAAAAGATGTCTGCATGTGTGTCTGTCTCCAATTTCACTGGGATAGGCAGACAGAACAGTGACTGCTTAGGGTTTTTGGAGCTAATCAACAGGTCAGCCAGTAAGCTGTTTAAAAAGGTTTGAAGTAATGTGGAGAGAGGTTATTGTTTTACTAATTGGGTAATAAAGCCTGCTATCCTCCCCCCAGCTGGCTTGCTCGCCTGTCAGTTTGCCTGAAGAAAGTTTGAATTCATAAAAAGAAAAATTTTGTTCAGTAGAAGGGTGCCATTTTTTGCATGCAAAGTGACAAAAATACTTAAAACTATCTAACTGCTGTCACAACTTTCCTAAAATGTAAAAAATTCTACTGTTTTTAACTTTTGTCATCACCCCCTTTCCTATGGCGATATATTTTATTGGACTAAGAAACCCTTTCCTCTTGCATAATTTCTGGACCATCACAGCTACAATATCATTCTTATATTAACTTTCTTTTTGTACTGGTAGAGTTCTTTACTGTCTAATGCATATATATTTCTTCCTTCTATCAGCATTGCTTTTAAGTATTTCCCTTTTGATTTGACTTACATTTTGTTTTTTCTCACTATTTATATTTTTAGTATCCTCATTATTCATTATCCTTCTCTTTCCTGATTGAAAAATTTGCACAACATTGCTTCTAAGGCTTTGTAACAGGATGTGAAATAGTATTCAAATAAAAAAAAATAGAACTAAGACATTCTCAATTCCTACTTCGTCTCTATTCTATACCTAGATCCACTAGCTAATATTCTATAAGCAAACCCAAGCACATTATATAATCTTGATGAAACCAAGCAGTCTTTTCCTTTTGCTCTCCACATTTATTTTACACATCAGGGATTTAAAATACCCAGCATATAGGCTGTATCCTACTTGGCTGACAGATAAAGGTGCCTATAGAGAGGACTGTTTTTGCATCTTCTGGGCCACCCTGAAATAAGAAAATGTGCTCATCTCACTCAGGTGCTGATTTAGATATGTAATTACCAGTATATGCCAAATCTGCACAGGTAGTTACTTCAACTGTGTGTATAATTATGTAGATATAACAGGTAACTGTATAAGCAAATGGACAAATAAATAGAAGACAAACATAGCAGAGGCTTCATAAGCCATTCACTGAATCTCTCATTGATGCACAACTAAAAGTTTAGATAATCCAAACAGGGCATTTTATACCCTTAATTTTAGCAAAAAATGTCCCACACTGTGGATTGTTTAAAAAAGAATGCATACAGCCATAATCTTTTTTTAAGGATAATAAAATGTTGTTCTCCCCATAAGATCATCTGGCTGCTCCTCACAGATCCCCATGTTGTTTTAAAAATAAATCTTGCCAGATAAGGATACATTCAAATTCAAAAGGGTAGGGATAGTACTTTGAATGTTAAAAGGATTTTAATTAGCCAAGTGGTATATCCCTAGCAAGTATGCAAACATGCAAATAATTCAAGATGGTTCATAAAAGTGGAAGGGGAGTGGTATTCCTAAAGCATCCCAGAGCATAATTCAGTTCGACACAGAGGGTTCTTAAACAATGCATGGAAACAGATAAGCTCCTTAGAATTAGATCGAGAGTCAGCAAGCTGAGCAAAGAGCCACTAAAGTTAGTCAACAGGAAATGATGATGGCAAGAAAATATCCCAAACACCACCCTTTTCCAGGGCTTGTGTGTATTTCTGCTCTGGAAACTTTCTACCAAAGTAAAATGCCTAAAGCCCTTTATATTAAAAATGGTGCTTTGTTTTGAAACCCTGCTAGAAGAGAGATGCTGGTGCTTTCCTATTCAACAGCATAATAAGAACACTTGTCCAGGAAGGAGTGAAACCCAGGTCCAACTCTTTCCTTTCTCTGAAGAAGTGATGCATATTTTATTAAACTAATCACACACTTTCCATGGGAGTACCTAAATAATGGGCTACAATAACAATCACTCTTGTTCTCCCCTACTCTGGCCCAGTGGATTTTAAATTCTTTTTTGCTTGACAGCAAAACTCATTCAGGCAAGGCCTCTACTCTAGATTAGATACAGAGGCCGTGGAGAGGACTGAAATTAAGTTTCCCACATACTGGAAGAGTACCCTAACCACTAGGCTATTTTATTGGGTGAGAATGCCATTTATTCCTTCAAAATCATAGCTAGAGAAAGAAAACAGACACTGCTGTTGCCACTGCTTTTTTTTTTTTTTTTTTTTTTTTTTTTAAGAGGTAGTGGGTGTGGGCAAAGCCCTCTTAGTATGTGATAAGCATGCTCAGAATACCTACTGAACAGGATGCTTCAATGGGCCCACGTAGGGAATGGGCCTATGTAGGGCTTAGGCCTGAAAGAGGTGCTGAACTGTTCTATACCTGTCAAAAAGGAGACACTTACTTACAGGCACACACCAAAGCAAAACTTCATGGGCTAGATCCTATTCTACCTATGAGACAACCAAGCAGAGTTAGACACCTAACCACAATCTTATTCCAACCTGCTGAAGTCCCTGAAAAATTAACATGCCTACTTTTATAACATGCTGTCACCTCAGCCTCAAGAAAAAAAAAAAAAAAAAAAAATCACAATAGCAGCAAGGTCAAGGAAAACCTACGAACCCTTTTGCATTAACTGTTTTTCAGGGATTCAAGCAAGGTGAACAGTATCACATTTGGGTACGTCAGTCTATCTGGGCACCTAATAGGTAGAAGAGGTTCTAGGCTAATGTGCCTAAGGAACTTTACTGATGAAAACTTAGAGAATCTATTTTCTCACATTCCAAAGTCCTTTTGTGAATCGCAGCCTTAGAGGGATTAAACAAAAAAGCCACACAAATGCTTTATTATGCATCAATTTAGTTTTTTGAAGGATAATGGAAAATCTCAAGTTTAGCAACCACTGTTATTTCTGCTTTTACTTTCCTTTGCCCTCGTCTTCTTCAAATGGAAAAAGTTTCTTATTTTCTCAAATCTTCATTATGCCAAACAGCCATTATTCATGAGACAATCTTCAGTCTTGAGGCTCTGGGCTACATGCCATCTTCCCCAAATTCTACTGTCTGATACTGCTCCTGTCACATCCATGCTGCTTCCTTGTCTGAACCTGTGGCTTTAGATATGACAGCACAGGTAGGAAGGATACTGCTATATGAGCTGATGGCTCGACACTGCCTTCTAGATTAGCAGTATGTCCCTCATCCACAGAGCAAAAAAATCCTCCTGTCTGTCACAATAACTCTTGAGGACACCATGTCATTAGGAAGAAGTCAAGATATGATAACGAAATCTAAAACATAAGAGGTTCATCTGTATACAAAACAGGTTCCAGTTTACAAAAGGTCCACTTAAAAAGGTCCGTGTCAAGGTCAGCTTCACCATCAAATTCTGATATAGCAGCTATTTAGGAAAAGAAAAAAATTCTCAGGAATGGATGCTATTGACAGTTACTGTACCGCATAGGCAAATCCAGGCCTACAACAAAGTATGTAGCTAAACCCCTTAAGGCACGCACAGTGAAGAGAGCTCACTCCTGCAAGTGGCAAGGGTACATGCCCCTCACCATAGTAGTGGATGCCAGTGAGCTCAGAGAGCTCACCAGCTGGTCAGCACAGGATCTAGCCAGAGTACCTACTTTCATCTAACTCAAGAGCCCAGAGGGTGAGTGCCACCACTTGTGTCCCTTCTTTTGCCCTGCTGCTGAATTCAGCCAGCTGAGCAGAGGGGAGGGTAGATGAATGGGGCAGAGAGTTGAACAGCAGGAGCACTTTCTCCCAATCTCTGGAGCTACATAAAAGTAGGGATTCCAACCAGGGCATGCACCAATCAGCTGGTGAGCTCAGAGCTCCCAGCAGGAGCTGCCCTTACCTGTGAGCTCAGAGAGCTCACTGAACCTCCAGCACACAGCCAAAAAGGGGGTTGTGACCACGCTGCTGCACTCCTTGCAGATCTGCGTTTGCTATACCATCTACATTTTGTCAAAACAGAAGTGTATGGAATGAAAATGTGGCATACAAACTCAATGATGTGGCTTATTTTCAATGCATTTCAGATACAACATAACTTTATTCTGATTTAAAAATACAGGATGACTTTCCTTACCCAAATGATGCATGTAAAATACATTATCTGCAGAATTCTAAAATATGAAGAAGGCAGAGTAGGTCTGACCTCAGAAAAACACAGATAACTACCTCTTTCTAAGATGTGAAGAGTAATAGACATTTGAAGAGCTCTACTTAAAGCATTTGACTGAAATGGGTGGACCACCTTCTGTTACCATCCTAACAACACTGATAACTGACTGAGGGATTATTTTATTATTGGCTCAAGACATATTGGGTGCATCTACCACAATAAGTCAAAATTAAATCAAGCTCTGACATCAGCTCCTGATGTCAGTTGTTAAAGCCTAGTGAGGAGAGATCTGTGAAAGCTGTGTACTTTGTGAGAGGTATAGTATATTGAGGCAATGCAGATTTACACTTTGTTTCTATTATATCACCTCTTATGAGTTTTTCAGGCTTGTAACAGAAAATAAAAACAGCTTCAATGCAAATGAAAAAGCCAAAA
Source organism: Crocodylus porosus (assembly GCF_001723895.1). Taxonomy (NCBI): domain Eukaryota; kingdom Metazoa; phylum Chordata; order Crocodylia; family Crocodylidae; genus Crocodylus; species Crocodylus porosus. The sequence continues at coordinate 3,374,403 of NW_017728931.1, forward strand.
TGTTTGATGTGTTTTTAAAAAAAAAAATGAACAAAGAATGACAACAGCCTCCCCCCATCTGAAGGATACAGTATATGTAGATACAAGGGAAACAAATTCCTACAAGTAACTCCTCCAGCGATATAGAGCTGACAATATGATTCCTTTCATACCTGGATTACCATATACTTTAACAACAGCTGAAGAAAATAGCAAGTCTGATCCTCAGCAATCTTTTCACCAGAGACAGCTGGCAAAAGTGGGGTTATTTCTTCAGGACAAATCTTTGCTAAAATACAAAGAAACAAAGATAAATTACACATAAAAACTTAAAAATAATGGAATAAATATAACACAGCGTCTGATTGGCACTTGGCTTTATACAATAACTGGCCAGATCTTTTTGCTTTACTCCCCCTGCACAGGCTTCTGACAAGCTTTTGCCTCCTTAAAAGCTACATACATATACAAATTATATCTAAACACACAACCATGTGCATACAAAAACTAACTGTAAACAGCTCATGTGAGATAACAACAGGTACTTTGATAAGATAAACCATCAGACAGTAATCCATCTACTCAACCATTCATACGGACTAAATAAATGATATCTTTGGAGGTGGAGCACTGAAGGAATATTCTTATATTTTGAATATCATATCCTCAACAGCACTGCTGAATGGAACCATGAAATGTCAGGTCTTCACCTTTGCTCAATTTTGTATTTCATGAAACTGAACTAAGAAGCCTTAACCTACACCTCCCAGTTCAGCTCTCTAAAGGAAGCTGCCATTTAAAAGTGGATCAATGTCCTCTTCAAACCTCCCCAAATTATTTTTTCTTTGAACTTCTGCCTCCTGCAGTGGTACTTTAGTAGTAGCATTACATAGGGTTACAGTGAAAATGATGAGAATGGCAACTTGTTCAAGATATGGGCCAAGGCATACCACCTAAGCCTGATCTATGACACAAGGCTACCTAGGTCTTTGACTATCTCCTGATGGTGGTGAAACTATAATTCAGACCTCATCTTTGTTGACAGCAATATAGAAGTTACATGCAAAAAAGATGTACCGGAACCCATTCCACACACAGCACGGACCACCTGAATTGCTATCAATGTCACAACAGCCATAACTCTAAATATGGTATCAGTGCGTAGACGCTTTGGTTTTAAGAAAGCAGACTGAAGAGGCTTTTCTGAAGAACTGAACAAAATGGTCCACATCAAACCAGTCTTGGCTAACTGCCACCTCTTTGTGAATGCACTGTGTAAAACCTCCAACGGGTATATACACCTTGAGGATGCAAAACTGAGTATATAATAGGGATGTGAAAGGATAAATGATTAATCATTGAACCCAAGGGGCTTCAACCTTTTTCAACAGGTGTACCCCTTCTCTCTCAAAGTTTCAGCTCATGTACCCCTTTATATTTTTTTCTTGTTTTTAAGGAGGAGAGGGGAGAGGGCAGATTGAGGCCCCCATCATAAGGGAGGGAGTGGGGCTGGGGCAGGTGCTGCACAGACCCCCACCGGGAAGAGCCCAGCACAGCCCTGGCCCCAGGCCCCAGCAGCAGCCTGTCCTGCCCCTTGCACAGATCTGGGGTCATATGCCCCCCATGCCTTTCCAGGTGTGTGCAGTGACTCAGTCTCACGTCCTGCCCCCTTCCCCACCACAGGGGCCTCAATCTGCGCTGCGCCCCTCCCTCCCCCCCCCCAGACCCCTTCCTTCACAGCACACTTACCAGCCAGACCTGGCCGCTCCCTCCTAGGCACCTGCATGCTGTGCTGCAGCTGCATGCAGCATTTATCGGCCATATTAGTTCTGCATACCCCCTACAACCTTTTTAAGCACCCCTAGGGATATGCGTACCCCTGGTTGACAACCGCTGATTTAACCAATAAGCCCAGTGATAGCCAGTTAGCTTACCAGTTATCATTTAGTACAGGATACAGTATGGCAAGGAACAGGGGGAAGGGAAGGGAAATCACACAGTGCCCCAGCAGGAACCAGAAGATGGCAAGGCAGGCAAGGTATGATGGGGACACTGCATGCAGGTGGCTAGGAGGGAGGAAAGGAAGATGAGAGGAAGTGGGGAAGGGCAATAAGGACCGGTAGCCTGAGGCTAAAGAGGAAAACAGCAGGTGGCCTAATGACTCCTCAATTAAGCAGTTAGCCGCACATTCACAGGTGTTCCCTCACTCCCAGGTTGGTGAGGAGGGGGTTTCCCCATGGGCTGTGTTGTCTGGCTGGGCTTGTCACCACCTCCTCCCCACCCACCCCACCAAAGGGCTCTGGGAGGGGCTCCCAGCACCAGCTATGTCCAAGCTGCTGTGTTACTGGTTCACTGCTTAACCAATATAATTAGAAGAGGTTAAATGGATATTTTTTTTTAATATTTACATCCATAGTATATATCAGGGTTTACTTCCATGCTAGCCACCATATACAAAAAATACCAGCAAATGTTTCAAAAGATATTCTTTTCTCAGAAGACAGTACTGTGGCAGGGGGAGTCCAAACTAACAAGTTCCAAGAAGAAAGGAGAGAGAAATGGAAAGAATTGATCAAAGGAATAGATATGAACCATACTAGCAGGAAAGTATGGTTAACCATTCACAAACTGAGTAATGATCCAAAGAAAGTACAGAAATACAACATCACAGCCAACCAGGTGGCTCATCAGCTTCTAGTTAACGATAAAGTTTTAAACAAACAAGCTAAAATACGGATTCAATGGCAAACCGATCTGAAGGAAAATCAGTTTAGCATGCCATACACAATGGCATATGAATTTGATGCCAAAATAAGACACTTGAAAAAATGGCAAAACAGCTGAATTCTATGACATATGCATGGAGCAGATCAAGCACTTTGGTCCCACAACCAAGTTACAAGACTTACACCTTTTTAACAACTGCTCATCACCCTTAGAATACCTAAACTATGGGGACACGGCCATATAATAGCTCTATTAAAGGCAGGGAAGGATGCCTCTGGCTGAAAGAACTTGAGGCCAGTGTTACCTGTGTGCTATCTTTATCAGCTTTATGAATGCCTTATTCCCAATTACCTTTCACCTCATATTCCATGACATCTAACACCAGAACAAACCAGATTTAGATCAGGCAAGTCCTGTACTGGCCAAATTCTAAATATCACCCAGCATGCAAAAGATGGATTTGAGATCGGTGTAAAAAAACAGCACCTGTTATTATATCCCTATCAGAGGCATACAGCACAATCAACCACTGAAACTTGTTTGCCAAAATCTGTGAGATAACACATGACTATCACCTAGTGCAGCTCACCCAATCTCTTTGGAGACTAGATGTTTTTATGTAGAACTGTGCAAGAAACAGTGCTGCTGGAGATGACAGGAAAACAGTATACATACTAGCGCCAATCGTTTTTAACATTAACAAAGATCAACCCATACAAACCAATACAAGGAGCTTCACATATGCCGATGATTAGGGATCCTGGTTTTCCATTTGCCATGGAAAAATGAAGAAAAATGCAGATTTTCCCCTTTAAAGGAAAAAAACATAGGAAATGGCAGGTTTCACCTTGCAAGCTCACAGAGTTCCAGCCTGTAAGGTGCTGCAGGGTGGGAGGCCTGAGCAGAAGGTGATCAGCCAGAAGTCATCACTTGCATGTGCGCATTCACACATAAACATGGCAGCCAGGCAGCATGGAGAACACCACCTGCAACTCCCCATAGGTATGTCTAGGTGGGCTGGGTGGGGAGTGAGAAGGGATTGAGGCTCCCATAGTGAGGGAGGGAGTTAGGTAGGGCTGAGGCTGGGGGCTCTGTCCAGCTGGGGCAGCGCATGAGGCCTGGGGCCAGGCAGCAGTGCCTGGGCAGGGAGCAGGACAAAGCTGTGGGGAGCTCATCCAGAGGGGAGATGGCAGTGGGGCCAGCTCCCCACCTCTACACACACCCCTAGGAGGGCATGGGGGGTATGTGCCCCCCAGATTTGTGCATGGGGCAAAGGCAGACGCAGGCCCCTGCCCTTCCAGAAGCACCCAAGCCCTGGCTGCTGCCTGTGGGAGGTGGTGGGTGTTCCAGCTGAAGCAGAGCACAGAGGCTGGCTGCCCCTTGCCCACAGACAGCATGGATGGAGCAGACCCTGAGCAGGGGTGGATGCAGGCTGACAGCTGCAGGCTCAGGGCTCCCCGCCCTGCTGCCCTCCCCCTGGGGGCTTTCACAGCCCAGCAGGCAGGACCTTGCACAGCAGAGCGGAGCAGGGAAGCTTCCTGCTGCCAGAAGCCACACACCACCACAGTGAGGCGCCCACTGCCCACCTAGCAGCAGCAGAGGGAACAACTCCTTGCCACCACCTCCAGTGCTGCCAGGTGGTGCCTCACCATGTTGGTGCAGGGCTCCAGGCAGCAGCACAGAGCCTTCCCGTCCTGCCCCGCCACGACAGGTCCTGTTTACAGGGCTGCAGAGGCCCCTTGGGGGAGTGCAGCAGGGTGGGGAGCCCCAAGTCCACAACGAGCAGCCCGTATCTGCTAACCCACACAGGCTCCGCTCCAGCTGTGCCACCCAGTAGGGGAGCCAGGCTCTGCATTCTGCTCTGGCCACAGCACCCACCAACAGGCATTAGCTAGGGCTCAGGTGCTGTTGGTGGGGGCAGGGGACTGTGGACCCAAGTCCCTCACCCCACAGCCCTGGCAGCTAGGGGCCTGCTCTGGCAGGGCTGGGGGAGGGGGCTCTGGGTGGGGAGTGAGAAGCAACAAGGCCAGGGAGTTGTGGGTCAGGAATGAGGAGCACGAGCAGGGCTGCGGGGCTGTGGCTTGGGAGCGAGAAGCAATAACATGGGCAAGGCATCAGCATATCAGGGTTCCTCATTGCCACAAAGCAATGGGGGAGGATAGCCACAGCTGAACCCACGTCTTCGTGGGTGAAGGGGGTGGGGAAGCTCTGATTTTCCAAAACCCAAAATCAAATGCCAAAATTCATAGGCCTTTAGAATTTATTTCATTATAGTGACTGAGGCACTGGTAGGTTTCCAACTTGTTTTAAAACTATAAATATATCAGTAAAACATTGTGTTTAACTGATACCTACATAGTGGTGTTTCATTTTAATTGTGGACAAACAGATTTGGGGGGGTTCACCAGCAAATTTACGATTTTTAAATAAAAAAAAAAACTAGGATTCCCACTGATGATCTATGCATCACCTTGTTAGAGAAGGACTTTGCTGCTGCTGAGAACTGACTAACGTGTGCTGAACAGCTTCTTACATTACTATAATAAGAGCCAGCTTTGCGCAAACTCAAGACATAGGCCACAGGCTTTCACTTATGCCATAGAGAAATCAAGCAGAAATTAATAACCACCTGGGATGGAATCCCACTGACTAATCACCTGAACCCTGTAAACTTGGGAGTTATATTGGACCAAACACATACCTTCAAAGCACATGTATAGAAAATGAAAGGGAAAGTCAGTGCCTGCAATAACATATGTCAAAGGTTGGCCACCTAAAAGTAGACAGTGAACCCAGCTACATTACAAACCACCACTACTGCCTTGTGTTACTGCACTGCAGAGTATGAATGTCCTGCGTGGGAATGATCAGCTCATGCCACGAAACTAGATTCACTTCTAAATGAAATCTGTTATGAAATAACAGGGATCCCTATGAAGCTGCAATCAGCCTCAGATTCCCATCAGCAGGCCAGAATGGCCCAATTTGGGTCTAGGGTGGACCAGTGCTAGGACTGGCTGCTGCCACTACTTCTCTGTGCCATTAGGCTGTGGTGCAGCACAGGAAAGCTCCCTGTGCCCACTGCCTGGGCACAGCAGCATGGTGCTGTCTGCCAAATGTCACCGAAGCCCTAGTTCCACGGGCCAGATCCCATGGTTCTGTAGGTGGGATTTGGCTGGGCCATAGGTTGCTGATCCCTGCTCTGAGGAATTTTTAGATGATAATTTTTGGTGCACCATAAATTTTGACAGCATAAACTGAATTTAATATCAAAATGAGCACCTCAAGGGCTACTGTGCCACGGGCATTATCCACATTCATTTTGAATTTAAATTAAATATTTATTTTAGAAAAAAGTTAACTGAAACTGCCATAGAATTTATAGAATTTCGGTCAGAATGCCACAGAATATGAGGCCCCGCCAAAAGCAGTACCTTTTCAGAGAACAAAATAACTAACATCTGATAAAGGATAAAATTGGAGGAAATAACTAGTAGGTGAATGGAATCATAATCCCTTAATCTATTTTTTGGGCTCAATGTTCTGATCAGAACAAAGATAAGACATGCAAATAGATATATACAAAAAGCATACCTAATTAAATAATTAAGAACACCACAGAGCTTGCCCAGAGCAGCAACACACTCACAGATGCCCCTTTCTCCTACAACATGATATTAAAAAAACCCAAAAAAGACACAAAAACAAAAAACAAAACAAAACCTTCCTTTTTCTTCCTCCTCCCTCCCACTGCTTCTCATCTTCTCATTTTTTCCCCTTTGGACTCCTCAGTGTGGAGTGCTCCTGAAGTGAAAGCCTCAGCAAAGTGACAATTCCAGCATTTCCACTTGATCCATTATTAGGATCAATCTAATTGTTCTCACCAAAATTCTGTGGAACTTACTACCCTCTTTGCAACACAAAAACCCAGATTTGGAGAACTCTGTGCATGTTGCAAGATGTTTTACTATACTTTATCCAGACAGAAAAGAAAAGTCTTGAGAAGAGTCTTGGCAATTAACCATTAAATTATTTTTCTAATAAGGATATTTTAATTTTTGTGCTCGAACTGAGACACCTGTGACTGGTACCTTTTAGAAACCCGAACAAGTTAGTCATTTATACTAACACACATATATACTAACAGTTGAGGCCATATAGCAGGGTGGGCAATTACTTCCGGCAGAGGGCTGTTTACCAAATTTTGGAAAGCCATTGAGGGCAGCATGGGTAGCCCTGTCCCTTGACAGAGCCCCTGGCAGCCTGGCCCCATGCTCCTGCCGGCACTGGCCCTGGTGTACCAGTGCAGGCTCCAAGCTCCCACCCAGCTGTCACTGTGCTCTGCATACCCCCTAGCTGCCCCTTCCTCTACCTGAGGCAGCCATTTCCCTGCTCCTCCCCTTGCCTGCCAGCTGGCTGGCCAGCACCACATGGTTCCCAGCTGCAGCGCAAGATTGCAGGAGCCAGCCTGGCCAGCCCTAAGGACTGAGGCAATCACCTACAGTCCTCCCCTGCCTCCCACCCCTCCTCCTTCTTATCTGTATTTCTCTTGGTGCAGGGAGGCAGAAGCAGTCGCAGGCCAGAAGCCTCCAGAAGCCCCTTGCTAGGCAGAGGCTTTTCACTGGGACTCAGGCTGGGAGGGATTGGGAAGGGTAAGGCCAAGCCAGACTTGCTGCTGAGGCTGTTTAGTTCTGCCCCGGCTCCTACTACCCATTTCCTGTCATCTTTGACAGGCAGCCAGGGGCAGATAAATATTGATTTTCTAACAATTTTAGGGGCCCCGTGGGCCAGACAGAATGCCCTGATAGGCTGGATCTGGCCTACGGGCCGTATTTTGCCTGCCCCTGCCATACAGAATAGGAGGCAGACACTTGCTGTACTAGAAACTAGAATCCACAACCCTCTTCTGCTTCCTTATTCAGGGGATATACCTTCCCCTAAACCTAAGGCAAATTTATCAGAGACCTGAAATACTAACAAACCAGATCCCTGCTAAGTTGAGAAACTTGAAAGCCTTACAATCTAACTACCCATACCATCCAGACCAATCTGGTACCAAGATAAAAATTAATTTCTAGACCACTGAGGAACTAGCATGATGCTCACAGCAAGACCAAAACTGACCTCAGAGGTGGGGACAGCTTTTGTTCCTGGGCAAAAAATGACACATTTAGCAGCGGTAAAGGTGTGTAAAAGCCTATCCTCAAGTACACGGCTAACTAACAGAATTCTACTGCATCTTTCAGTTAAGCCAATTAACTAAAACTGTTTACTCCACCAGTCCAATAGGAACACGGATTTGTGTATATTGCATCCCTGTTGAGCACAGAACTGCTGCCAAGCCTAAGAATGATGCTTGCGAGTGTGATCCATGCCACACGCTGCCTAATTGCTGGGTTTCTGCATGTCTGGAGCAGTAGTGAGTAGGTAGAGCTCATTTCATCATCAGCAGTCCTGGACTCAGCAGACAGGCAGTATACAAATGACCTAAATATCCACAAAAAGCACAAGAAAGGGCAATCCTGGAACGAGAACCAAGCATTTTCTTTCCCCCACTGCCACAGGCCAAATATCCTCACCTTTGAATGTACAGAAGTGCTCTTTGTAGATCTTGAAGATGGTGTCTAATGACAATGTATGAAAGAGTTAAGAATGATTTTTCTACCTATAAACACCAACAAGCCTTATTTCCACAATTAGCTGAAGTTCAGCTATTTATACTGAATAGAACTTATTACGACTTATTCTATTCAGCGACAGGTCAAAATTAATCAGAGAAATGATGACCTAGGCAATTTATTTCTCTTTCTAACTGTAAGAAAACTAAAATGTATGTGCTGGTATTACAAAAACAGAGGGAATCTGGTGTTACGAAAATAATTTTATTGCGTAATAAACTCAATACAAAATCTCAGATGCAATGAGGTACAAAGATATATCGAATGACCTATTAGATATTTTCCCCATAAGCCATACCTATAACTCTATGATTTAAAGACGAAAAGAGTGCAATACATTAGTCATGTGAATATTCATGATTTTACTTACCATCAAGTAAACTGGGAGGAGGACTAATGAGGGTATCCAGTGTACAAGCACCTCTTGATGACATAATAGGTGGAAAACCAGGCACAAGACATGCAAAAATTAACACTTGCTCTTCTGAGCAATTTGTCTGAAGTCCTTGAAGCCAAAGAAGATACAGTCGGATTCCTTCACATCTTATCTAAAACAAGAACATTTTGTGGAAAGTGATATTAAAATAAACCTGAAAATACAGCGATGATACAATTTTAAGAAATTAGAAAGATTATTTACCAGAAATATGGTGAGTGATTTCGCTTCCACCATCCCCAGACAATCAGAAAATAATAACTGCTAGTTTAACCATGTAAAACAGGCATTACAAACTTAAGGTCTGTAAACCAGATCCAGCCTATGGAGCTAGGTATCTTTAGCAGCATTCTGGTAGCAGGGGGTTTCCCTGTGCTGTGGCTGGGAGGCAGGGTGCTTTGCCTGTGCTGTAGTCGGGTGGCTGGGGAAGTGGCCATGGTGGCTGGGTAGAAGGTGCTGGCCCAACTCAGACCCAAGATGAGTTGTCTTTGGGTTGCCACTCAAAACATTTACCGACTGCTAGTGTAGAGGGCATGCCGGCACCAGAGATAAGGATAAGGTGCAGTTTCATCTAGCCAAAAAATGCTCCCTAGAGCAGGGGTCAAAAACCTACAGTCCACAGGCCAGATCCAGCCCACTACATGACTTCATCTGGCCTGCAAACCTGGGATATCAGTGGCAATGTGGTGGCACGAGAAATTACAAGCATAGAGCAGCACAGGAAGTGGTGGCTGGATCACAAGCATGGTAGGAGAAGTGACAGCAGTGGGAGTGTTACAACCAGCAGCTCATTTGCAGACCCAGATACATTATGTTGCATCTAAAGTGTGCCTAACCTCTGCCCTATAGGGCTGTCACAAGTTGGATCAACCTTGATGCTGTTTCAGCTTGAACCAGGAGTCAAACAGCTGTGGTAACTCCAGAAAATTATTCCGCATCTGCCAAATGTAGCTCAGTAGCATGCAAGGTTCAAAACCTTAAAGTTGATCCTCGAAGGAAGTAGAGTGGTTGTACTTCCTGCATATAGCAACTGATGATATATCATACCACATCAGGTGTGAAATCCTGACCCTGATAACAATCAATGGGAGTTTTGCCATTGACTTCAATGGGGATAGGAGAGTGCCATAGTAGTCCAGGTATTTCCTTGAAAAACTCTACTTAATGAAATTACTATTCATGTTATGATTTATTTTGTATAACCCAATGATACAGGACCCTCAGTAAACTTTTAACAAAGAAAGCTAATAAATATGGTAGAATTCTAATTTTTGGTATTTGAATGAGAAAAAGAACAATGGATTAACAACTACTGACAAAAACAAAATTTTGCATTCAAACTAACAGTATAATGTGTCAACTTTCTAGCTAGGGATATCTGAGGATCTGTTAACCCATAGAAACTGATCTTTTCCAGAGGCAGAATTAACAAAATGTATTATAGCTGTAGCAAATCATCACATAAATATTACAATAATGAGGTAAACTTGTAAACCTGAGGAAAAAAATTGCGAACTAAAAACAGAAATACCACTTACAGGAACTTTTGTAATAATCAGTATACAGTCATTTGAAAAATGATTACAGCACATTTGGAATTTAGATTGACAGATACATTAGATTGACAGATAGACATTACTCTGCAGAACCAGTTAAACTGAAGCAGCAAGAAACACTAAATATATCATCTATGAGAAATACCTTTATAGAATTTCCAGTGTGCAAAAGCTTTTTCAAAATGGATCCTGAAATTGAAAAACAAAACAGAAAAATACATTGGTAAAATATCTGAAGGTGCCTGCTTTTGTCAAACATGCATGTTGGCTGCAAAAGACCATCTGTGCTGTGCTGTGCTGTTCATCATACTACTTCTGCAATGTGCTTATTTAAGAAATATCTTAGGAAAAAAATGTAAAACTAATATTATATATGCTATATGCTGATGCACAAATGTAAAAAAATTCAGTACAGCTTTGCAGCTGACATGTTTGTTTTACTCAGATGCCTGCTCATTTTTAAAGGAAGTGGAAAATGGTTGCTCTAACCAATGAGATTTCTACTTTTATATTTAAGAAAAATATTTAAAACAACTCAATTAACATTTTCTACATATATTTTACATCATAATTTACCAATGCTGACAAAACCAGAGAGGAAAAGCATGCATGTTCACACTGTGTGTAATGCCAATAAGCTTGCAGATGCATAAACTCATGGAAAAGAAAAGAAAAGCTGTTTTAATATCATTTAATACAGGGGTTTAAAATTTGTGTTAACTGCACACAGTATCTATTTCAACCCATATGTGCCAAAATTAGAAGCAACTGTGAAAATGCTGGTTTAACAACGTAATATAAAAAACATTCCAAATTTGAAAATGTGAAATACTGTTAGCTAAACTCTCAAAATAATATTGTCACTGTTAAACTCAAAGAGAAGTAACAAGTTCATAGCTCAGTATCAATAAACTACTTTAACCAGATACTTAGATTCTAGTGAACAAGAATTAGCCATTCTATAATACTAAATTAATCCTACTGCACTAATAAATTTACATATTTGCTGTATCAGTGCACATGACTGTTAGGTAATAGCCAAATCATCTGCATGAAAAAAATGAATGTGTTGGCATACTAAGTGAGACTACCTAAAAATTTGGTTAATGATGACTATATTTCAGAAATCAAAATACGTTAGTTATAAAAAGGCTGAGTTCAGCCTAATTTGCACAATACAAGTTTACAGGAAATTGTCATGAAGCAACCCAAGCAGATGTCTCCTTTTATTTTCATCTGTGTTAACTGGAAATTTGACAACAGCTCTTTCCTTGACCTTTCATTTCCACCCATTATTTCTGCTGCCATCATAAAATCATTGCTCAGCTAGAAAACACAGTAGTTGATTAAACAGCAAAATCAATGTCAGAAACCAGAATGAGAAGCAGTACTTAGAAAAGCACCATGGGTCCCAATTATTTCAATAGGCAGCATAGTACACATTCTCTCCACTTCAGCGGTATTCAGAATTAGAGCTTTTCATTTTCACAGCAGTAATGAATCTAATATACTCTAATTACCAGGAACATTATCAAACTAAATATTTTAAAGTTCCGATTCCATGTTACAAACAACAGATTTTTAAAACTAAAGGAACTCTGAAAATTAATTTAATTTTGTGGCCTCTCTCTACTCTTCTATTTATTTTTCTAAACTGTAAATCAAGATATTTGTACCACTGTTTGTGATTTTTGCACTAAAATACACACTCTTCTTGTTAAATCCCTAAACTGTGACAAGTGAGCCTGTTTCAAAAACTGTGAAGCTTCATAAGGCAAATAAGCCTCTATCTCATTCTATTATTGGCTTCTCAAGTTTCATGTGGGGTATAAGACTAGCTTCTTGCACAACTGATATTAAGGCTTTACAGTTATTAAAGAAAGACAAAATTATATTAAAAGAATGTTAATGTTTCAAAATCTAGTGTTCAAAACTTAGGGAATGCCTTCATCCAAGTTGTCAATGAAATCTTGATTCAGCTTTTTATGCATACACTATGATACAATTTTTAACTACATGATGACATTTTTGCTTTAGGATCTCATCCAGTACAGAGAACGGATAGTGCCATGGGAATGAACTCAAGCTGCTTGAGGGCACGAGACTTATTTGCAGCATATCTCTCCTAATTTTGGCAGACACTGGAGGCGCTGGAAGGTAGTGAGGTAGGCTATTTGTGGGAAGAAAAAGGAGGGTCTTGCAGTTGGGCTAGCTGAATGATGCCTAAATAACTGGATTCTATTCCTGTTGTCACAAATCCATTAACAGGGAACCCCCAACAGCTCAGTTTCTCCCCACTGCACTGTCACTTGCCTCAAGGAACAGACCTGAGGTTGCCCTGAGATAGTGCCCTAACCCAGCAGATCTTAGCCTCAAGTGGTCTTCACTTGTGGGTTATGGAAGAAATTACAGGTCCCCCTCTCCATGGAGAGAGTCAGCCTGTGTCATGGGATGGGGTCCCCAGGGATGGCCCAGGGATTGGACCTAGGGCTCCTTGACCATGCCAATCCTACCCAACAAGCACCCACTTTCTCATCCGCCACTTCCTGCTGGTAATTTTGATATGGGGAGGCTGCCCTTGACCTTACTGTCTGGACACAGTCTTGCTGGACCCCACTGAACACTGTGGGTTCTTAGGCCCCTTGGCGTCCTGCTTCAAAATGGATGATTCACGGGACACTCTCAGCCTTATGGGCTAGATGCATGGCTCCAAAACCACTCCTTTACCAGACCTCAAGCCTTGCAGATAGTACTGATGTTGTCTCTCCTGGGCCTTGCTATAACTTGGCTCCTTGTCCTCACTGGGATCTCCGCAGCCCTGTCTCTGTGCTGAGGGCTGCTCATCCCCTTATCACTGCGCTCTTCTCTGGCACTGGGGTACCCATACTGTTGTGGGCCCCCAATGAGGCCTTCTCCTTCCCCAATAGCCTCAGCCCAATCCACCGGTCAAACAGCAACTAAAATCTGAGCCCCTGGGCTATAACACAATATAAGCAGTTCAGGGTGTGTTCTGTCCCTTTAAAACATCAAACTTCTCCCAACACTAATTGCCTTATAAGCCAGGGTCTCTGGTGAGCTCCTGGAGCCCCTTAATTCTACCCGGAGTAGAACAGGCAGCCAAGCCTCTCTGGTGAGCTTCTTCCCCTTTGGCTGCTGACAGAGAACTCCCCGTCTAGTCCCAGCCTTGGGGTTTCTATGTGCCTGCTGCCTTAGTAACCTGCACTTGTGGGCTTCTGTCTGGCTCTTAGGGCCCTCTCCCTAGGCAGCTTCTGCTCTTATAGGAGCAGGCACCTTAGTGCCCTGCGACAGCCTAGTATATCACTCACCCAGAAATCACTTTCTCCACCAGCAATCAATTAGAAAAAAAAGCAGTAAAAGGATTTATTACATAGGACAAAAAGAATTATGCAAACAAAACAGACCACAGGTCTGGAGTCACGAAAGTACAGATTCTTATCCTCTCATCTACCTACACCTAACCTTTCACGAGAATCCCTGTCAGAGTCCTTTGAATATATGTCTTTGAATCTCTGGCTATGCAGGGTTTACTAACCCAGTGTTTCCCAACCAGTGTGCCACAGCAGGTGTGGCACGGCATTTTGGGCTGCAGCCATACCCCCACCTGCTGCTACTGCGGACACAGACAAACAGGGAGCATGGCTCCAGCCACGCAGAGGGTGTGGCTCCAGACCAAAATGCCATCCGACTGGTCACGTGCCTCCCCTCCCTGTCAGTGTCCGGCTGACCACGTGCTACCCCCTCTTCCCTGCTCCACGTCCAGTGTGTCGTGGTGCTTTTTAATTTAAGTAAATGTGCTGTGAGACAAAAAAGGCTGGAAAACACTGTACTAACCCCAGTTACTAGGTTAGTAATGACCAAATCAACACAAACGCTGATTTCTAACAGGACCAGATCTTGAAAAGTTTCCAAAGCTAGCCCCTTAATCAGTATTATTCTAATCTTCCATGAGTCACCAGAATCCTCCACAAGGTTCTGGTTCCTTGGCTACTTGCACTTCCTCAGCCTGTTGGGTCATTACACTCAGATCCTTTCTTATTGTGGAGCTGATTCCTCAACTGCAGCCAGACAATGCCCAGGGCTGCCCACCCTACCAGTGGCCCCTTGTTTCTGCTATTCTGAGAAACAAAGTCCTGGCCCTGGAACACAATGGCAAGGGACAATTAGCAGTTCCGTCCACTCCATGGCTAGGGACAGACATTACACATAAACTAGTTCAAGTGATCAGAACCTGGTTTAAACCTGTAACAGAACAGATGTTCAGTGCACGTAAACCAGTTTGAAAATAGCTGAAACAGGTTTGAGATAAACTTGGTTGAATGTAGTATCAGATTTAACTGATTTGGGTCAAACTGGTTTATGCAATGTTTGTCTCAGACCCTTTGCTAGTTTAAGTTAAACCAGACTCCCCCAGAATCCTGGCATGCTCTCAGGGAGGGGTGGGGCTCTCCATTCCACGGCAGGGCTGGCCCTTCCCCTCTGCTCCTGGCTGCAATTCCGGCAAGACTGTGGGCTGCTCCCCCTCACCACTCCCTGCTAAGCAGAAATTCCCCTCTCTCCTCTGCCTTGCCTTGAGGTGTCTGTGTATTAGCTAGCAGACCACATGCTGGCTATGGTCTGTGCTGAATCAACTGGCAGAATCAACAGGTAGCTGGTAATGTCCCTCTGTTGTTTTCTTAATGGGGTGATAAACATTGTTATCAATTCCCTGCTGGGGTAATCAGAGCATCCTGCCCCCTCAGTTCAGTACTGTGGAAGGGATGGGAAGGCTGATCTAGCATCCCCCAGCTTCTAGCCTGAGCTACTGCAGGCATATGCCTGCATTTCTGGGATGTCTGTGCAGTTACAAACCGGTTCAGCCTAGCCAGGTTAGACTAATCAGCAAAGATTGAATCAATTCACGCCCAGGCTTTTTGAATGTCTGTCCCTAGCCCCTAAGTTCCCTGGTGAAGCTATATTCAAAACCACAAAGATATACATAGCCAACATAACATAATCCATATAGTGATAATAGCATAAATGGATACAGCATAACATGGGCTTTCCAACAGAACTGCACATGCCATATCACTACAATAAAATACAAGAAAACAATTATGACATGCCATGAACACCAAAACTAACAGGGTTCATGACACACAGAAAATTAGGGTTGGAAGGGACCCCAGGAGGTCAATTAATCCAGAATTTCTCAACCCATGGGTTGCAACCCAAAAGTGGGTCGCAAGAATGAATGAAAGGGTCGCAAACAAACTTTAAGAATGGATACTCCTTTAATGGAGAAAAATGTGGGAAACTTATTTTTCCCTTGCAGAATGGCAAAGATCTAGCCTGCAAGAGGCTGCTTAGGACCCGCCATATCTCTTCCCGACCCACCCCCTTCCTGCTCCTCAGTGGGGGCTGGGAGTGAGGGGCACTGTGTTGGGAGTGGCCATTGATATTAACAAATCAGTCCTGGTACAAAAAAGGTTGAGAACCACTGATCTAGTTCAACCCCCTGCTCAAAGCAGGATCTGCCCCTACTATATCATCCCAGCCCAGACTTTGTCTAACCAGGTCTTACAAACCTCCAAAGATGGAGAGCCCCAACCTCTCTAAGTAACCTGGTTCCAGCACTTCACTATCTTCCTGGTGAAAAAGTTTATTCCTAATAAACCTAAACTCCCCTTGCATATCATAAATATGTATTAAAGCCTGCATCATAATGCAGATTCAGAAAGGAGCTAAACTAAAATTTAAACACCACCTTCGTATCTCTCAATTTTTGAGTGTTAGGTTTACCAAGTTACATTTTCTGCAATAAGTTATTCTTTTAAGGAAATTTCCTGATTTAAAAAAAAAAAATCAAAACAAAATTGCACCATAGGAAATTGTTCTGACCACCCCCACTTCAGTCATCAGCAATATTTGGACCTTTTTATCCAGCAGTGACACTTTCATCACTTGATCTAAGAAAGTAACTGCTGGTGATAATAAGCTGCTAACCTCTATAGGGGAAGGAGACATGCATTGTATGTGGGTTTCACAGATGTTTACCTAAAGCAGAAGTACATAAGGAGTTAAGGTTCATGGGATCACTTCCTGGTTCTGGAGTGGAACATTTCAAGTGATTCTATAACATGTTTACTGATCCTTCTGCCATTATACTTCCAAACTATGTTTGTACCTTTATGCTCCACTCCAGCTCCTGCCTCCGTTACCTGTACCTACTCTCTACTCCTTTCACTCCTATTATTCCTATTCAACCCAGGTTTGACATTCTCTGCTTCTATTCAACCCTAACATTCTCTGCTTCTATCCAATAAAATCAATTTTGCTTTTTTTTCCCTCTCAGTGGTAGCAGGCCATACACCACTATACTACAACACTGTTAGTTTAGAAAACGGGCTCAATACCTAACATTAAAAAAAGTTGTGTGCCACAACATGTAGCAAGACACTCTTGCATTCTACATTCTCTATTTTAATCTTTGCAAGCATCATATTCCTGAAAAGAGAAAAATAGCATTTTCAGGTGTGCTCATCTGTGATGCACAGAGGTTTCAGAGCATATGTCGAAATTAGTTTGCTATTATATTTCTCAGTTTGAAGCTGAAAAGTGCAACTTAACATTTCCAAATTCAAATTACTGGTGTGAAGGAAGTGGACAATTTTCACGGGAAACAAAAAAGAGAAAGACATCAAAATTTTAACCTAAGAGAGATGAAAATTCTCTATTTGTCTTTCATAGAATCAATGAGTCGGAAGGGACCTAGATAGATCACTGAGTTCGACAGCCTGCCATGGGCAGGAAGGAGCACTGGGAGTGGTAGGGGTCATAAGACCCCAGCCAGACGCCTATCCAGTCTCCTTTTGAAGATTTCCATGGAAGGTGAGAGCACCACCTCTCTGGTAAGCCTATTCCAGGCTCTGATCACCCTTACCGTGAAGCAGTTCTTCCTAATATCTAACCTAAACCTATCCTCCCTCAGCTTGTGGCCATTGTTCCTGGTGACTCCAAGGGGGGCCCTGGTAAACAAAATTTCCCCAAGTCCCTGCTGGTGGC
>NW_017728931.1:3391995-3397710 GCF_001723895.1 Crocodylus porosus
GACCTGTTAGTGATGCCCTGTTGATATATGACAGGATGCGGTTGGCTCTGCCTATTGCTTCGTCGCATTGGTGACTCATATTCATCATGGAGTCAATCCTGATTCCAAGATCCCTCTCTGCCTCTGTGCTGCCAAGAGGGTCAGCCCCTAACCTATAACCATAATGCTGGGTCCCTCTCCCCAGGTGCAGCATCCTGCACTTGTCCTTGTTGAACCGCATCCTGTTCAGATCCGCCCACTTCTCTAACCTATCCAAGTCTGCCTGGATGTGGTCCCTGCCTGCCGGTGTATTTACTTTACCCCACAGCTTGGTGTCATCAGCAGACTTGAACAGGGTGCTCTCTACACTCTTGTCCAGTTCACTAATGAAGATATTGAACAGCACCGGCCCAAGGACCAAGCCCTGGGGGACTCCGCTGCCCACACCTTTCCACGTTGACATCGATCCATCCACCACCACTCTCTGGGTGTGCCCCTGGAGCCAGTTTGCCACCCATGTGACTGTGCATTCATCAGTGCCGCAGTCCCTCAGCTTGCCCACCAGAATTGGGTGGGAAACTGTGTCAAAGGCCATCTGGAAGTCTATTTTTAATCCATTCATTCTAACCTGTCCCAGAGTGTCACAAAGACATCTTTTAGGACGCTTTTGTCCTTTCAGTGATTTAAATCTCAGATACCATACAACTTTTCATCTAACAATTACAAAGTACTTTACAAAGCAGCACCTAAATACTATTTCTATTATAGAAATGGGAATACATATGAAAAAAAGGTAAAAATCCAAAGATCCAAAGTTAGCGAAAGTCAGGAGTGCAATTTGGGTCTCCTGAGTAGAAGGTTCTTGCTTTAAATATTCAAGCACACTGCCTTCTATTAGTGCAAATGCTAAAGATGTGAATCTTGCAACCCATCTTTCCTAGGGAACAGAAGTGTATTATCAGATATATCATCATTAGATATGTAATGCTCTTGGCAATCCTTTAAGAAGACATAAAATCCAAATTCTAGAGTTTTATAGGGCAGCATTTTTTTCATAATGTGTTACTTTTCCAAGAGATTATTAAAAATGAAAAAATTAGCTTAATATATGTCAATCCTTTAAAGACTTTTTACAAACTAGAGCACGATACGTAATGTGAAAACATATCCTCCACGTAACTATAAAAATGACCAATAAAACATATTTTTCAGTTTGTTCTGCATCTCCACCACTTAGTATATGAATCTTGGAATATGTAAAATAATGCTTCTTTCTAAGCCTAATTTTTTGGAGGGCTGCAGGAACCCAAAATATAAAACTCTGGAATTAAAAATGTTTAAGAAGAAAATGGCCAACCAAATATTAAAAACCAAATTCAGAAGACATATATAAAGTCTTCTGTGGCAGAAAGAAAAAAAATTCAATTTGGTTCAAGATTTGTAAGCCCTTGGGTTGTACTGAAGAATTTTGTATGCATTTTGCTACTCCTAGACTGTTTTGTGGATCACAGACCTTGGTCTGGGAATGAGCAGGGCTATTTGTGTCAAAGTAACCTACCTGGAATTTTGACGAAGAGAAAGATGTTCTTGAGAATCTTACTGAAAAGGTCATCACTAACCAGTTTATATTTGAATTAACAGAAAAGTTTTAAAATGGTAAATTATCATATTTTAACACTGCTCTCACTAAAGTCTGAGACCAATGGAGAAAAGGCAGGACCAGTAGCGTAAAACAATTATTTTACTTTACGATGTCAGTAAAACATTAGTAAAGAATGCTTCTTACCTATACTGTGAAAATGCCATCGATAATAAATCCTCTCAGGTAGTAGTTGCAATATTTTCTGCAGAAAACAAAACTACCCCAGTTAATTTTTCCATCACAAATTAAGCCTTTCACAGAATATGGTGGAAATAATGTGTCTTCTCAGTCAAACATGAACGATTCAATATAAAAGAGTTATCTATAGCAAAAAGGATTTCGTCTCACTATTCACTTTCTCTATTTATGGAGATATTTAGAGTATATGTTGTTTTCCCAATTTATAGGGTAACACTGTCCAGAAACCTTTTCTTCTTTGTGTTGTCTTACAAAGGGTCCAAATCAGACCCTTATGCTTTAGAGGATATGTTGACTTCTACATGAAGGAAATAAAAAATTAGGAAAGCTTCACTTACAAGCAAGAGTGTTTCATAGTTGCTAACTTCAGGTTTTATAGCTTCTTCTGGAAGCATCTGCTACTGGTTATTGTCAGAGAAAGCCTACTGACCAGATCTAGGTAATCTTTACATACCTACAGTTTAACAAGGAATGTCTTTTAGGTCAACTAATGCTGTCAAATGACTAGCTGATGCTGTCTGACAGGAAGGCTGGTGTGTATTCTTATTTGGAAATGATCTGCCTGTGCTTTCAGCTGCTGAGTACAATTAATCAAAATCACACAAAACCAAACTAATTTATTCCATAGCAGAGACGATGGTAAAGCACTCATGTAGAATAATGGGCAGTGGTCTAATTCTGTAATTTTGGCCTGATCCCATACCAAGAAAGAGCCTGGGGTTGAGATCTTGTTCCCCAACTTCAGTATTCTAGAGAACTAGCAAGCACTTAAATGAGTTCTTATGTGTTTCATTGAATATGGTCTTGTAAATTTGACTGGACAATGCTTGTACCCATGACATCTGGCAATTTGCCAGCTAAGTGGACTCTACTATTACAATGCAATCAGCCTGAAACGTCAAACAATTATATGGTTTGTTTGCCCTTGGCAAATTTTTTTCTTCCCCAATGTCTAAACAGAGAGCAAGCCAAAATGGCTAATCTATACCTACAGTTTCTCTTCTGTGTTGGCATTATAAACTAATACCCACAAGAAAGTCTGTGTACTGTTGGCATACATGAACACCAGGGTCTTTTACTGATGGATTTATAAAAGAAGCAAATTAATACGAAACAACACTTCTTGAGAACAAATAGATATGGATGTCTGTCTTAATTTATTTCAGATACTGGTGTGTGACCATTTTTAAAAGTGATCAACAAAACCCAAATGGAAAATTAGTTTTAACATCTTGTTTCAGAAGTCAAATTATTTTGTCTCTGAAGCAACTGATAGGACTGTTTAAGTTAGAATTCGTTTAAATTATTAAACAAAACAGTAGGAACAAGCTTTCACAAAACTTAAAAGCACTGTCAATTTTTAAGAAAACTTACATGCAGGGTGCAAAATGAGTGACAAATAATTTCAGCAACAGCGACCCACTTGCTGGCCTTTCAAAAGACAAAAGCTTGTAAGAGGAACTAAGGAATCATAGCCAAGTAGACAACACTTAACACTTTAGGCATTCTTTCATATAAGGCCAACAAATGAGTCATCACTGCTGCTACAGAAGAGATGGATTACGACAGAATAAATTTGTTGGAAAACGTTTCAGAAATTATGTACAGTACTCAAAATTAATTTATTTGAAAAATGAAACATTCCTTTCTTCATAGCAGAAAGTGACAGTTATGACAAATTCACAGACATTGAGAACTAGACCTTAGGTCACATGAGTTTTGTAAAATCCTTTATATTCACTACCATGATAGATATGCCCTAACCAGTATTAACTCTTTTTTTTTTCCTTAGTTAACTAAGAAAATAAAAAAATAAATCAGGGATACCCCTTCGATATTTCTTATTATACTATGCTTCAACATTATTCTTCCAAAGTCCTTCCACACGTTTTCAATTGGGCCTAACCTTCAAAGTCACATGGCCAGATGTCTAGCTCTCTGTCTATAGGCAGGGTGATGTGCTTGAAATGGAAAGATCTGATTGGCTAAAAATGAGGTCATGATTTAAAATTTTGGGGGTTTACCTGTTGGTTAAGGACCACGTTTCTGCCAATCAGATTGCAGGATCCACAGACAAAGAATTATAAATTATCCTTCTAAATATTAAAAACTATCAGCCCAGCACCTTTCAACCATCTTTGACATTTCTCAGCATCTAATTTTAGGGCTTTTTTACATTAAGTTGTGATCTTTTATGGTGCTGCCATTTTAAGTTTTACAGTACCGTTAGCTGAACTTTGCATGCATTCGAATAAGAATTAGAGTATTTTGTGTATGTATAGTACACTATAGGAGTTAAAGATTTTTTTTTAAAACCTAATAAAATTGGCAGCAGAAACTGAATGAACTAATGACATTCAGCCAGCATCTGATGCAGAAATCCTTTTTATTTTGTCATGTTTATTAGACAGACTTAATACAGCAAAAAATAATTAACAACACTAAAATACAGAATATTCTATTTCCAGTTTTTTAGTCCAACAAATATACACAATAGATGATTACTGAAAAATCCTTTTCCTTTTGCATTTCAAGCTGTAAAAGTGTCTTTAAGTTTATTCTTGGATACAATTTAATAGCTTAAAAACTATAAAACCAACACCCTTGAAATAAAATTTTGTTTGATCCCACCCCCCTGAAAAGGTGCTGACATTGTCTGTATCAAAGTATTTCAGGACAAATCTGTTGTATGCTTTATATACACGTTTAAACTGCACAATTTTCCATATTGTAAAAATTACCATAACGTTTTACTGCAGGGGTGACCAACCTGTGGCACAGGAAAGCTGTGTGGCATGTAACAAATTTGGGAATGGACAGGCAATATAGCAACAAACAGGGCAGGAAGAAAAAAGCAGAGCAGCTGATTTGGCAAGGGAAGGGTATTAGAGTGACACTAGGGGAAGGTGCAGGGCTATTCTGTGGCATGCCTGCCAAAAAGGCTGGCCCCCATTATTTTATTGTAAAGCAAGACTTAATGTATTTAGATACATAATTAAATATAGTTAAATTGCAAAACATGACTCCTTGGAGTATGTGCTTTTACAGTACATGACATAGTGTGCTAGTCAAAATATATAAATGCAGTTCTCCTTATAAATATATTCATAGAAATGGGCTGTGAATATACTCTGATGATCCACAAAATAAGTCATAAAAAAAGATACAACACATACAAGCAAATGAAGAACAAACAAAAGTTGCTTCTAAGGAAATTCTCTCATTCTGTGAAGGGCTGTGGAATAAAAACAAAGCAAATTGCTTCCATAAGTTTTTCGTTTTTTTAAAGGAGGACTGAAAAGTCCAGAATAAGGAAGAAACACTAAATGCGCTCTAAAACTAAGTGCAGAATACCCAAATGCCAGGCAACGGGGATATGCTGAATATAGAAATGCTTCATTTGCTTTTCAGCACCTCCTGGTCTATAAGAAGTCCCTAGGGAGTGACTATGCCAATGAAACCACAAGTCTAGTGAACATGCCTAGGGTAGAGTCCAAGTAAGGTTAATGGGAGAGGGAGTGCCAAAACTGGAAAGGCAATATTTTTTGCACAATTTTTAACCATATTTTACAAATCATGCCTGATCTTGCAAAGTGTGGAACACTTCCAACCCAGCTTAATTCCATTTCGCTAACTCTGCAAAACATTTTGCAAATTTTTGCATACGTGCTCTTAATCTGCTGCAAGGAAGTTCTCAGACTGGAAACCATCATGTTCGAACTAGTGCAGGCAGCAACAAAACAAATAATACAATTATTTAATTCAATTCACTATAAAACATGTTCAAGGAAGTTGAGTTTAACCTAGATCTTTGAAAACTCCTGGCGCTCTGGTGTAGTGCCCAAAGACTGGAAGAAGGCCAATGTGGTGCCGATCTTCAAGAAAGGGAGGAGAGT
>NW_017728931.1:3398655-3410876 GCF_001723895.1 Crocodylus porosus
CTGACTTCCTGCCCTTTGGGCAGGGGGCTGGACTCGATGATCTCCCGAGGTCCCTTCCAGCCCTAATGTCTATGAAATCTATGAAAGCTATAGATCCTCTCTACCAAGGCCAAAAACCATTACTCTGTGGAAACCATGTAAGGCTTTTATGCATCTAAACAGAAGCAAATAAGCAGGGAAACCACATTCCAAGTAAGGTCTTAGGTAGATAAGCAGCTCAAATGTAAGACATATGGCAGACCTCATATACATTCTGGCTCCAGATGTTATGCAGTTTCATCCAAAGCTGAATATAACCCTATGATTTTAAAACAGGAGATTATACTACTTTCAGATTCTTATAAGACCTGGGTATTAGCACAATTTGAAAAACAGGAGTGAGAGACTAAAAGCCACACATACCAGACATATCTATATGCTCTTCAAGAAAGACAACTCAAAATATACATATACACATGCATTCTCCTAACTATATTTTGCACGTTACACTAACCTTGAATTCAAGTTAGTTGGGTTTAACCTAGATCCTCTCTGCCAAGGCCAAAAGCCATTGCTCTAAAGAAACCATGCAAGGAAGCTTACATGAATGTCAAATGCTTTGCAGGGTTAGAGAAAGGGAATGTCAAAGGATATGTAAGATTAGGGTAACGTATCTTAACCTGGAGTCTGACACCCAGCCTTGCACATTACCCTAACCTTTTGAGCACCCACATCTCTAATCTAATTAAAACACAGAATTATAAGGTAATTTGAATATTAAAAGTATAGTCCCTCAGAAACACCTAACCAAAAATATTCTGTGAACTAAGACCTTAATTCAGCAAAGTATTTACAAAGGCATGTTAAGTCCCACTGAACTCAAACCTTGGAAGAAACTCTGAAGCAGTTCTGTGGCATTTCTAATGCATATGGCATACAACTGGCATACAATCCAGTGTGCTTTGTTGAAATTTTAATATGGAAAACAAAACTAGTTGTAGGGCCCTATTGAACTGAATATAAGTTCAATGTATTTCATACTATTCCCATCTTTTCATGGATTTATTTATAGGTCACAGTTTCTATGCAAATAACATCCATGAACAAAATATACAGCTTTCAGGGATAGAAAGTTCAAGGTTTTAATGGAGATATTCATGTACACACAAGAAAAATCCTCAAACATTCTTATCTTCACACCAGAAAACTTAATAAATGTAGAGTAGTAATTAAAAATGTGACAGTTACACAGCAAAATGTGGATTTCATAACTGTAGCATCAAACGGGTCCCTACAAGGCAGGGGTAGGCAAAATACGGCCCGCAGGCTGGATCTGACCAATGAGGCCATTCTATCCAGCCCGCAGGGCCCCTAAAAAATTTAGAAAATTAATATTCATCTGCCCTTGTTCCTGTAAAAAATTATAGGAACCAAGGGCAGTAGGACACAGAGGAAGCCCAGCGGGCTCCCACAACAGCAGGGCCCACCCAGCCCTGCCTCCCCCTCAGCCAGAAGCCCCAGCAGGAGCTTCTGGCCTAGGACCATGCTGAAACCTCAGGTAAGGAGGGGACCCCAGGCAGGGAAGGAGCCCAAGGAAAAACTGAGCACAGGGGGGAAAAAGCAGCCTCTCATCCACCCCATGGGCAGCACCCCATGCTGCAGCCACTCGCAGCCCACATGGGGCTACCTGTGCCTGCTCTGGACAGTCCCACACAGGCTGCAAGTGGCTGCAGCAGGGAGTGCTGGCCATGGGCAGGGGGAGCGCTGTTCTCCCCTGCCCCAGCTGCGCTCAGCTTTTCCCCAGGCTTCTTCCCTGCTCCTTCTCAGTGTAGGGAACAGCGGCCCCTTACCTGCCCCGTGGCTGGTGCTCACTGTGAGTGGCTGCAGCACGAGGCACTGGGCACAAGGCAGGGAGAGGCCGCTTTCCCCCCACCGCTGCACTCAGCACCACCTTGGTGCTGGTGCTGAGTGCAGGGAAAAGTGGCCCCTCACTCGCCCCATGGCCGGCGCCCCACACTGCAGCTGCTTGCAGCCCACATGGTGCTGCCTGCTCCAGACAGCCCCACATGGGCTGCAAGTGCCTGCAGCAGGGAGTGCCAGGCATGGGGCGGGCGAGGGGCCACTTTTCCCCATGCTCAGCACCAACTTCTTCCCTGCCGGCAAGCAGGGGTCAGGGCTGTGTGCTGCCCCCTGCCTGTGCTGTGGGGCTGGTGGGCACTGGGAGTGAGTGGGCGGCAAGCCAGCAGGAACACAGGCCCACACCAGTGTCCAGGAGCCAGTGCCCCACTTTGGGCCCCACCGGTCCTGGCCCTGGGACATTGGTCCCAAGACATTGGGACATTGGTCCCAAGATGGTGACCAGGGGGTGGAACACCTGTCAAGGGGCAGGGTACCTGTCAAGGGCTGGGGCTACCCATGCGGCCCTCAACAGCCTGCCAAAACTGGGTAAGCAGCCCTCTGCCTGAAATACCTGCACACCCCTGCTACAAGGCAACAGAAGATAAACAAGCAAATACATTTGGACCACATCCTACAACATGGAAAGAGATGCCTTCATTTAAAATACAAAGTAGGAATAACTCTCCTACAAGGCAAAAACCTGAGTGCCACTTAATTTCAAACTGCATCTACAGACAACACCAAAAATAAGTAGGAACTACAGAAGAGTCTTTGACACCCAGTGGGAATAATAAGTTCAGGCTCTTGGGTATACGAAGCTGGAAAACAAAGAAAACCCCAGTGCTTCTTCTCCATGGAAAAGGCAGTTTTAGAATGAGATAGAACCTTTGACAGATCATTGTGTTAAAACATGTTTTTCAGTCTCGATCATAAGAAGGCTAGAAATAAAATGAGTGGGAAGGAAGGAAGAAACATGGTCTTTGCTCAAAATAGTCTGTGCATCTGAAATCTTGCTAAAAGAATAAAATAAAGACACTTTCAATTCACTTCACTTTCTATACTTCTCTATCACTCTCAGCAGATCAAAAGCAGAAATAGGAAAAAAGGAAGCATTTCAGAAAACAAAAAACCAGACATGGTATCACTGAATTAGCTGCACTGACAGAGGTTGAAGGGGTTTTCAAATGTATCTTTATAGCACATCAGAGCTCTTCTCTAAGCCATATTAAAGAGAATGGACATAACTAAGCTGACCATGCACACTTTTCTCCTACTACATGGAATTGTCACATGTGAGTTCCTACAGTGCTAAACTGAAATTTGTGAAAAAGGACATGACCTAACTGAGCACTAAGATTAACACAACATAGTTGTTTTAATGCTTCTAGCATATATCGTAAAGGTCCCAAAATCAATTCTTGTGTCACAACGTTGTATAATATTGAAGGGGGGAACCTGCAACAAGTATATATTACTATCTTTAAATATTTTACTAATAATCTATTCCTTGCCCGCGTTCTGACTAGTTATGAGAACTGCAGGCTGCTTTTATTGTAAAGCAAGTGACTCTTCCACTCCAACTTAGATCCTTAGTTATACTGCTGTGAATTCCAAACTGGCTATTGACATCTTGTTTGTAGCTTCACAGTAAAGTAATACAAAATATCTGAAGAAACCTCACAGCATAAAATAATATTATGTTTTCAAAAACACACAGATCTATTTAATGCTTAGTGCTTTGCTGCATCTATATGGTAATCCATTATAGCACACTTGAAATAGAAATTAGGTATTACTGCTGATCAACACATCAGGGTATCTGTCAGTTCTTTTAACTGATTATCCATAGTTCTTTTTCTTCTGGACTTACTGCATGACTAGGAATAATGTGAAGTTTAAACCTTAGTTCACACAGGATGCTGCTTTTTCAAAGAAATGTTTTTTGTTTTAAAAAACTGTTCTCATTTTGTACAAGTAAAAAAAGATGCCTATTTCCAAGACTAAGGTTTGAATATATAATCTCTCAGAAGATTCACCATGCCTCAATTAATTAAGTTCCAATGGCTGAAGGCAGACAATGACACAACCAAAAGAATGCTTTAATTTGCTAGCCTTATTTCACAATACAGGAATGGCATTTTGCATGTACTAATGCCCAATACTCTATGATTTTAAAAGATATAGGGAACACATGTTGTTTCCAATAATATATGAGAAGAAAATTCCTTCCTGGCTTCTGCAGGTCTCTCATCTTATTATACCTCTAAACAAGAGAAATGATAGTCATTATCATCTGAACTTACACATCTATAAATCCATATGTACTGAAACACTCTACCCTGGGGAGTAGCTTATTTAAAAAAGCATAGTAGTCAATGCTGGCTTATTGAATAGATAGTGATTAGAAGAGTATGTATGTAAAATTATCAGAATCATATGACTTCAAGAGATAAATACCCCAAGGCACTTGTGATGCAAACAGCATCTTATAGAGATTTCCTGTTATTCAGATGACAAACTTCAAGCCACACCAAGAATACAGTCATTACCCTATGTGCAAGTACTGCAAATTTATTGGTATTTCTACAAATATTTGTTCACTTAAGTTTAAAAAGGTTTCAAATTAATAAGGCAAACAGCAAATTAGGAAGCAAGCTACAATTATTCCATTAATTTAGGACCTTCACTGAAGAACCCAAGTTAGGATACTTGCAGTAGTTCAGTTTGAACAGACTTTCTATTTTATTACATCACATGTAACATTAATAACTACTTGCAGAGGAGTGTGTGAACAAGCATATGAAAACTACTACATCTGGTTTCAATGGGGCACCTTAAAATTTAGATTTCTGAAGTAGAAGATAAACAGCATATTGTATAAACACTCCAAGCCCGAGAGACATGGACCAGTCAGAATCATGGAAGACCAGGCCGCTTAAGATTCAGATAGTCAGTTTCTATATATTGCAGGGCATCAGTCACAAACCTAAAAATTCCCTTCAAAATGATGGAGTTACATGGTGATGGTGAGTCCATTACTGGAACCTTTTATTGGGAGGGGCTGGGGGAGAACTGCTTACATTAGGGTCAGCCAACCAAGTCTGAGGATGTAGAAATTCACAGAAATACTCAGACTTACTGAATCAGAAGTACACCAGAGGACAACGAGTTTTATTGGCGCATTTTTCTCCTTTGTGCCAGTATCTGGTG
Source organism: Crocodylus porosus (assembly GCF_001723895.1). Lineage (NCBI taxonomy): Eukaryota > Metazoa > Chordata > Crocodylia > Crocodylidae > Crocodylus > Crocodylus porosus. The sequence goes on from NW_017728931.1 coordinate 3,403,744, forward strand.
CAATTCTTCAGTTGTGAAACAGAATTAAATTTGGTTCATACAAATAAAATGGGATATAGTGGGATTAGGGGCAATATTACCTCAGATATACAGCAGAGAATTATTTTCACATGTAATTATCTTAGAGTGTGGATGGAAGTAGCATTTGAAGCCTTTCAAACGCCTTTAAATGCTTTGAAAGGGAAGCTGTACAAACATTCATGCTCCTTGAAACATTCCAAAAGTGGCCAAAGCGCTGCAAAGTAATACTTGTTGAAATGGGGCACTATTTTTAAGTGTTTCTAATTCTTGTTTCATCTTCAAAGAGACAGAGGAACCATAAGTCTTCCAGAATCCCACAGTACTCTTAGCATCACTCCCACAAGATGCTGCTGACCTCTCCTCTTCACTGTTATCTGCTCCAGGAATAGACATTTGCCACACCTCCTTCTATTGCCCCCTAGGGTGGTGGGGAACAGATCAGCATGGACAGTATGCTCTGCTCCCCCATTCAGTAGGAGGAGGGGGGAGAGGAGCCGTAGACCACCGCAGGTTCCTGTAACACCCCTTACAAGATTTTGTAGTGCTCCAGCCCATGGGAATGGCAGGGTCTGTACACATATCCTGTCACTGAAACTATAATTTTCTGACACTTTATCAAGCATATTTTTAGGTTACATTTTTTCAAGAGATTTTAGTGTATTTATACACCTATACAGAACTATTTATGCACTAATTTGGCACCTGTACACACAAGCGAGTAATCTGCGCACAATTACATTAACATATTTAGGATCTATGGCTGTGTGTATACCTGTTCTATTCAGATTCTTATACAGTGTCAATCAAGGTACTCATGCCCCTCAATCTAATGCACAGTACTAAAGAAGGAATAATTACCAAGGATGTGGTATCAGAGCAAAGGACCTGGTGTTACAATGGACCACAAGCTGAATTGGAATCAACAGTGTAATACTGTTGCAAAAAAAACAAAACATACCAGGATGTAGTAACAGAAGTATCATATGTGAGTTATAGGAAGTGATTCTTCCTTTCTGTTCAGCACTAGAGACCGTTTTCCCCCCACTTTTTCTTTCTTTTTTTAGGAGCAGCATGACTAGGGGTACTTAATTGGGAACCCAGACCTGGGCACTGATTTAGAGTGGGTATCAAAATGATGGCCTCCAGGGACCCTGCATTATAAGGCAACGGCTTCCACTACAGCAGCAGTGGCACGAGTCCAAAAAGCCTGTTCAGCATGTGCACCTCTTCCGCCCAGACACCAACACAGCTCTGGCACTGTGTCCAGTTGAGCGCATTATGCTTCAAGAAAAGACGGACAAAGGGTAAATCCAACAAGAGTGATCAGTGCTCTAGAAAACATACAAGGAAATGTAGGAAGAACTGTTAAGTCTTGAAGAAAGAAGACTGGGGGGATTTTAATACCAGCCTTCAAATACAAAAAGGTGCTGTCAAAATGAGTATGGCACATCCATTATTCTCTATGTTCGCAGGGGACAAAATAAGAAGAAACAACCTTTACCTGTGACAAGGGAAATTTAGGTTAGATATTAGGAAAAACTTTCTAAGTATGAAGCCAGTTAAGAACTGCCACAGATTACTTAGACAGGTTGCAAAAACTCTGTCACTCAAAGTCTTTCAGCAAAGGCTAGAAACACATTTGTGAGGAATAACTTAGGAAGGGATATTTCTGTCTTGAGCAAGGGACTAAGTTGACTTTCTAAGATCCCTTCTAGCCCTATTTTTTTTGTTCCATACCTACATCCTGTCTATCTGAATACATGATTCTTTAACATTTTTTGTCTAGACATATGTCTCATAACAGTGGACTATAGGATCAGTAATTCATGTTAGACTAACACAAACAATATTTCAAAGTACATGTTTTTGTGCAAGGTCAGATATTTTTATTCATTATAATCTTTGAGAAAAGTACCAATCCTCATAAAAAGAACTTGAAATGTTATTATATAAACTTTTATTATGCTGAAAGACCTTGTATATTTTGAATAGTGTACAAACAACTAGAACATGTACTTTTCTGCAACTTCGTATTAGGGCAAGTAGCAAAATGCATTTTCTGTACACTTTATACTCAAGGAAAACCTTAACTCAAACATGCTAACCTTTTCCTAAGGTTCTTGTGGAGAAGGATAAAATAAGTTGCTGCCTCTCTTTTCAGTTGATTTCTCTGCTTACAGCTCTGCTCGGTGTGCAATGACAATGAGAGTTAGAGCTACATTTGCCCAACTTCACTTGCCAAGGGACCAGAAATGCGGGCATGCAGAACCAAGGATCACCTACATTAGAAAACTTTCTCAGGCTGTATATTTTTCCCATGGGTCTACAGAGCAACACTTTGAAGAGCAAGAACCATCAGTCCACCTGGGCCTGCATCCATCAATGGGTTGTAGAACTTAAGCTTGCTGGGTATAAGACTCTGAAGAGATTCTTAAAGAACAAGCATTTTCAGAGAGTAAAGAGGTTATGGTAGTTTCCACTGATCCTATGGGGCCTAAGCGATTCTACTAATGAATAAAGTTTGCCAGTTATTCTACTCTGTAGAAACTATGCAGCATGAGAAATGCAGTATGAGTTAAATACATGAGGATATGAGAATTATGATGGTTGTTTACACAAAGTTAATATACACCAGTAAAAACTGTCTATGAAGCCATACTTAGACACAGTTGGAGTACACCCAGAAAAGAGAGTTTGACAGTAATTGTGGACTGGAAAAAAATGGATGTCTGGCTCTAGTATATCAAAAGTGCAATCACGGTACACTGAGCAATAGTACTGTTCAGCAATGGTTTATTCTAAATACTGGTTAATTCCCAGAAGTGACCCAGAAAAGGTTGAAGGAACTTTTACAACTGCAAAAAGACAGAACTTGACCAGCAATTTCATTTATATGAGTCCTTGAAATTGAAATAGCTTTTCAGAACAAAACTATGCCTCATATAGTGCCCAAGAAAGAGAATTCACGGATGTAAGAAATTTAGTGAGACACTTTATATCATGATAAATCACTTTATGATTACCAGTATTTATAGGGGTTAAAACTATTACTGCCCTTTACTGATTAAAGATTTAAAAAATGCAAGATTAGAAAGAAAACCATTCTTCAATACATGTCAGTTACAGTATACTAACAGGGGTGGGCAAAATACAGCCCATGGGTCAGATCTGGCCCGTGAGTGAAGCCATTCTATCCAGCCTGTGGGGCCCCAGAAAATTTAGAAAAATCAAATTTTGCCAGCTCTGGGCTTGCCCATCAGGGCTGCACTGCAACAGCAGCAGCCCCTCCACTTGCCATGCCAGACAGTGTTTGCTGCTGCTGGCCCAGAGCTCATGCACTAGGCAGCCCAGAGGCAGTGGTGGCAAACACTGGCTGGCGTGGCAAGTGGGGGGGGGCCCCGCTTTCCTCCACGCTGAGCAGCTGCTGCCACCGGGATGCAGCCCCAACGGGTGAGCCCAAAGCTAGTGTGGGGCCCAGGCTGGCAGCAGGGGTGGGTTACAAGCTAGTGCTGAGCGTGGGGAAAAGCGGCCCCTCGCCTGCCCTGTGACTGGTGCCCCACGCTGCAGCTACTCACAGCCCGCATGGGGCTGCCTGTGCCTGCTCAGGAAAGCCCCACACGGGCTGCAAGCAGCTGCAGCTGGGAACGCCAGCCACAGGGTTTAGGGGGCGGGGGGGAGGCCCACTTTTCCGCATGATCAGCACCATGCTCCTTGCCTGCCAGCGAGCAGGGGATCAGGGCTGCACACTGCCCCCCACCTCTATTTTGCCACCTACTGCGGGGCTGGGGGGCAATAGGAGTAAGGCAGTGCACGGGGCCCACACTAATGTCCTAGGTCCAGCGCTGGTGGGGCCCAGAGCAGGGTGGCAGGAATACAGGATCCTGGCTGGCAGGGGCTCTATGGAGCCAGACCAGCTCCCTCCTCTCCCTGCTGGTGCAGCCTAACCCAGCTCCACAGACCCTTGCCAACCTGCGCCCCACTCTGAGCCCCACCGGTGCTGGCCCTGAGACATTGGGACGTTGGTCCCAGGATGGCGACTGGGGGCAGGGTGAGGTGGGGCGGGGCAGGGTGGGGCACGGCTACCCATGCAGCCCTCAACAGCTTGTCAAAACCGGGTAAGCGGCCCTCCACCCAAAATAATTGCTCACCTCTGGTATATTATAACAATCTAGCTCAGGGGTGGGCAAAATGCAGCCCATGGGCCAGATGTGGCCCACCAAAGCATTCTATCCAGCCCATAGGGCCACTAAAAATTTTAAAAATTAATATACTTCTGCCTCTGGCTGCCTGTTGTCAAAGAAAAATTTTTGATTTCAGATGCCGATGGCAAAAAAGTTAAAAGGTTAACATAACATATTTTATCATTATAGTTCCGTATTCAGCTTTTTTCTAGCTTAAATGTAAAATATATGCGCAGTTAATTTTACATAAAACCTGAGCAGAAGTAAAATTACACAAAGCCTGCTCAGAGTTATAATTAACAGTCCTGTAATTATTCAAGCCTAGTGTGTTGTAATTGGCCACCTGAAAACCTTTAATTTTAAAAAGATTTCCGCCTTCTGCGGAGACCTCCCCGCACACCCAAAAGACATAGTCAGCAGCCTGGCCAGTCGCTGACCCCTCCCCACCTGCGGCGAAAAAAAAAATTTACAGGTATTGTATCCGAATTTTTGTCGACTCGTCCGTTCTCCAAGAGCTTACAAACGTCTTTAAACCAAAGTTACCTGTACGCTTTGCTGAAAACCTGCACCAAGCATTTTATGATCTGTGCAACAAAAAAACATCTACAAGCTAAACTGAACTTCCTCTTTTTCACTGTGTAACCATGACTTCCTTCCTACGCCACAACTCTTCTGTGGTGTAAGTAACAATAAATCTTTAACCAAAACGCATTTAAACTCCCTAACTCCTCTCGCTTTTCCACCTGTACGACCACCGTATCGTACTTGTGTCCAGCCGGTCGTGCCGACCCAGGCTCGCAGGTCAAGGGTGCACCGGTCCTCAGACGCAACACCTGTAATGTGGTCCTCAATGGCTTGCCAAAACTCAGTAAGCAGCCCTCCAACTGAAATAATTGCCTGCCCCAGGTCTAGCTCCCTCATGGAAGCATGGGGCCTCCTCTTTCCAGCATTAGATTTTGGTTGTTGTCATAAGCAATTTGTCAGCAGTTCCTATATAATTATGGTTATAAAATAATCCAAATTCTCATAATAAAGTTGGTCTGATAGCTTATTCTGGCACTCCAGTCCATAGAACCACCAGATGCTATGCTGGGCTGCATTTATATACATTTGATTAATCTTTCCTAAGCAGTATAATCTACAAGTCAGGTGTCCAAATATTTTGACTGATGCACAGAGAAGTATTGCCATGACAAGCAGAAGCTGCCCACATTTAGGGTTTTCTGCTATCAGATTATTTGTGATGAAGAATGTTACTTTTGTTTGTGGAACATAAACACTAGGTGTCACTCTAAAGCAACCACCACCAAAATATAATGGGAAAACATAGGGGCAGAGGGGAAGGGAGGTAAATGTTTACTGATTTTTAAACTCTGTTAAACTTTAGCACCTGGATTCAAGATATCTTAATCTTAATTGACTAACTTCTTAACTAATTAGAAAACAAATTGGCAGGCTAGGTTCTTTGAATAGATGTGATATTTTTTATTAGACTAAACTGAGTAGTTGGAAAAAAAGAGTCTATCAGTGAAAAAGAAAATAGTTGGAGAAAAACAGGAATGAGAGAAGCTCAAAGTGTGAAAGGATGTAGTGAAAATAGAAACAGGTAAAAAGCAGAAACAAAAGGTAAAGCAGGGGAGGGAGAGTAAAAAAAGCTGGAGGGAAAAAAGCCAAAGTCTTTTTTCTACTTTGTATTCTATCATTATAATATCTGCCTTTAGCCTTTCTCCCCCTGCTTTCTCCCCACTCCCTTCTCTGCTTTATTTTTTGTCTTTCTAATTTCTACCTATTTACATTCTCACTGACATCCTAGCACACTTTTAGCTTCTCTCATTTCTTGGAGTCTCAGAACAGCAGAGACTCCCTATGCATGAAGAAGGTGACTGTGCCTGAAAGCTTCTTAAGAACTTTTTTCCAACTACTCAGTTGATCTAATAAAAGATATCACATCTACTCAAAGAACCTTGCCTACCTATGTCCTTAGACCAACATAGCTACAACAAAAAACGCAGCAAAAAAAAAATTGGGAAACTTCTGGTTCCTGCTGAGAAAGGATTAAACACAGCAAGCTAAACAACCAATTGGTATCATCTCCTATGGTTTGCCATATAAAATTTTAATTTAGCTGGCATTTACAGTTTCTTTACTGTATCCTCCTTCCAAACTGAAATGTCCTTTGGTGTATATGTGTTCAAGTCCCTTCCAAAGAGCCATTCTTCTCCATGCTTGACATTACCAATAGTGTTATGCACACAGATTCCAATGTAAAACAGAAGCTGCTTGAAGGCAAATATTGAAAACAAATGTCTCCGTAAGTCATTTCCACAAACCTCTTCTAATTGTTATTAGCTTTAAAAGTTTCTTGGACTCTTTCAAGCCTTTAAAGTGTTGTTTCAATAAAATACATAGTGTATTTACTTGAATACAAGACAATCCTGAATATAAGATGACCCCCCTAATAATTAATTCTATATATGGAATATTTATAAATTTGTTATAATTTTCCAAGTATAGAATTTAAGTATTGGAGGGCTGTCTTGAATTCCACCCCCCACTGCTACAGCAAGGAAAGCAGTGGATGGGCAGGGGGGAGTGGGCAGTGGCTGTCCACTTCTCCCCCTTCCCCCACCCCAAAGTCTTCCTATATTTAAATTCCATTAAAGCAATGTATTGCAAGCTTCCATTTAAGCTTCTTCTTCCTTTGTTCCATAAAGTAGCCCCCATTATTAAGGATATCAGGACTATAAAGGTATCACCGGGCACATCTACGCATTCATTAATGCATTTTCGCTAATGTGCATATTTAGTATCGCGCCTGCCGCGTTTCCCACCGCTACACCAAGCTGATGCGCTGCCTCATGGTGTCCGACACCATCCGCTGGTCCCGCGACATCTACGTGGAGCACGTCACAGGCCACCGCCAGTACATCG
>NW_017728931.1:3411198-3417320 GCF_001723895.1 Crocodylus porosus
GGGCGCTTTGTATTTCCATCTCAACTTTGTCATCTTTTTCCTGGATTCCCCATCCAAAACTTCTACTAATAAAAGTCAATCTCTAATGTGAGGTACTAACTAAATGCACATCAGGCTGCCCTACTTGTGCAGTAGTGAAAGCACATGCTTTTTTAGTGATGCTTAATGCACAGCAGCCTATTCATACTGCACATTAGTGTATTAGCATGGTTTTTGACGTGACACTGTAATGAGCAGTAAAATAGGCTACTGCACATTAAAAGTGCACATTTAGACGACCCCACTGAGGTGGTGGTACTCAACTAAAGACAAATTTGCTTTAGTACTATCAACCAAAGAAGAAAAATTTCAGTCCAAACTGATTTTATTTTAAATTGTCATGAAATGAAGTAAAACAATAATAACTTCTGTAGGCTCATCTTTAGTGCAAAATGGGGTCACCTATTTAGGTACTTAATGATGTATTTTAAGCCCCAAAGCTAGGCACTAGGCATCCACAGTAGTTCAGGTTTTAAGGGAAAAACTGGGCACATCATGCATTCTACAACATTTGTAATACTCTACAACAACCTTCTATTTTATTTATGCACTTGCATTTCAGCCTCTCCAACTGTGTCATTTGCTCCAATCCAAACATACAGAGCTTTAATCTACTTACAATTATTACAGGAAAAAAGAGTAAACACCACAGTTTTATTCTTCATTAAATTAAAACTACTCTAGTATGGTTAATTAAAGTTGTCTCGTTAAACCCTCTCCTGTATCTAGGGTGAGCACTAACCCAAGTGCTTGCCAAAGGACAGGAACCAGCTACTGGAAGCAGAATAAGATGCCCCACAAAAATCAAAACAGAATTAGGCACACCAATAATAGATCAACCCTGCATTTAATGGAGAAACAAAACATACCACTGGCATTTTCCAGCCTCTTGCATCTTTTTTTAGGGTCCCAAAAAACAGACTACTGCAGTCATAAATGGCCTTCTCAACATAAAATAAGGCTAGACAGCTCTTACTACAAGCAAAGTCAAATTCTTCTTGAAGTTTTGTGTTCACAGGGGGAAGAGGAATCTATCTCCTCTATCTAAACCATACACCCAGTATTATTTTCAGGATGTATGGCTTGGACAGAGAAAAATCGACTCTAGGGGTGTGGCCACACATGCAGGCATGTGCGCTTGCAGCAGCTCAAATAGAAGCAGTGCAAATTTGAGCCAGGGCTTTTTGCCTCAGAGCACATGCCTGGACATGCATTTTGGTGTGGCGCAAGTTGTGGTGTGGAGGGTTGTGGGGAGATGCGGGTTGGTGTGTTGGTAGGTGTGCGGCAGTTATGGGTGTAAGGGGGAGTTTGTGGAGCTGCTCAGGAGGGCACCCACAGGGTGCAATCCTCCCCACACAGCACATGGACTGTCCCCCCTGCAGGGCCCCAGATCCCCCCTGCAGGGCCCACAACTTACCCCCCCTGCAGTGGGAGTGGGGTGCTCAGACCCCGCTGCTCCCAGCCCCACCCCACCCTGCCCACGGCATAGCCCTGAGTGTTGCAGACCTGGTGCTGCCTGTGCCACTCAGTGGGGAACAACACCACTCATGAGGACTACACGTCATGCTGAGCCGGGTCCTGCCAGCACTGGGGCCACTTGCACCACCAGGCCAGGTCGATTCCAAGGCATCAGGATCTGGTATGCTATGCAGCCTTCATGGAAGCAGCTCCGCCTGGCAGTGCAAGTAGCCCCAGTGCAGGAAGGGCCCAGCTCGGCGCGGCACAGCACATGGTACCTGCGTGCCACACCAGCTCCTGCCTCCAGCAGCAGCACTGCTTGCTCCACAGTGCCTGCAGGGAGGAGGGGCGCAGCGGGACCCGGCCCGGTGCAGCTTGCTAGCCCAGCTTTGCACCGGAGTGGGATGTGCAAGTCCAGGAGGCACGGCTCCCATGCAAATGCACGCTAGCTACGCAGCCTGGGCCAGATCGGGTCAGGTCGGGCCATGCAGCTAGCATGCATTTGCACTGAAGCCATGCTTCCCAGAGCCGCACGTCCCTCCCCAGTGCAAAAATGGGCTAGCGAACCACGCCAGGTTGAGCCGAGCCAGGTCCCACCACATGCTGCCAGCTTGGCGCTCCAGCCACTCGCCATCCCCCAGCTGATATGCGCTAGGCCCCACATACCCTGAGGGATGGCTCTGGGGCTGCCCCATGCCTGCCGCCCCACCCAGCGGCCATGATACTGGTAGCAGCAGGTAATCAGGGTTGTGGCTCTGCTGCAGGCATGGCAGACAGCAACTTGGTGCTGTGTGACTGTAACAGGGCCCTGTCCTGTTACTACAGGTTTGGGGGAGGCTGAATAACCCCACATCCCAGAAGCACCTCTGCACACCCACCCCAGACCCGGGAGAACTCTGGCTGTCTACAAACTCATAACTGGTGGTCAGCAGGGAATAGGGGATACTCTGTTTACCAGGGCACCCCTCGGGGTTACTAGAAATAATGGCTACAAACTGAAGGAGAATAGATTTAGATTGGACATAAGAAAGAAATTCTTTATGGTGAGGGTTGCCAAAATATGAAATGGGCTTCCAAGGGAGGTGGTGCTCTCCCCTACCTTGAAGGTGTTCAAGAAGACACTGGACAAGCACCTGACCGGGGTTACTTAACCCCAGCGCTCTTCCCAGCCTGGGGCAGGAGGTTAGACTCAATCTACAAGCGCCCCTCCAACCCTAGAAATCTATGAAATCTATGAACTCACTGGAGGCTGTAGAATCAGATCCTGGGATGTGGTAAGCCTTGCAGCAAGGGAGCTGAATAGGTGTAGGGAGTGAGCAACCATGATCCACGTGAGCCCAGACTGGGAAGGATAAAAGACACTGAAAGCAGCCTCAAGGGGCTGCCCCTAGCCCAGGGAGTAGGCTGCCTGGAACATGTGTAGTATGAATTTTTGCATTAGTTATTATGTTTAAATGATAACAGTATTGAATTGATCAACCTCTATGATTGTATGAACAACTAAAACTCCATTTTGTGCTTGTTCCCTGCTTGATATGAGTAGATGAGCTTCATATGCCCCATGTACCTGAGCATCTGTGAGAGAGGGTGAATGGTGAAAGAACGGAGACTATTTGCACAAAAACAGAAAGATTTAACTGACTGTGTAAGCAACAAGGTGCCAATGTATAAAACAGTAAACTAATTAAGCTAATTAATGGATGGCTGAAGAACTCGTCTGCAATCAAGTTCAAAGAAGATAGTGAGAAGAAGGAATTCTGCATATCCTGCCATTTGAACTACAGAATGCTCCAAGGCAAAAGATACCAACTACACAATGCTTCAAAGACACTGTTTTAAGGCAAAGATGAAGACTGAAATACTAACTCTGAGATAACCAACTTTACTGGAATGACCTCAAGTTGAGACAACCGGAAGAAACCACCTGTAATTAAAAACTGAGCGTGGAAAAACCCCAATGCTGAACAAAGACTTGAAATCCCTACAAAAGTGAGACGCAGATACACCAAGATGGGAAATCCACCCTCTGCACCCTCATGGAACACAGGTGTGCATGCCTGTATACCCCAGCTCATATCCTCAATAAGCCTGGACCTGGCCATCTAGTGCTAATATTGAGTTCTGTCTGTATGTCTGCCTATGTCTGTTTGTAGGACTGATGTGTCCAAGCTCATGTACCTGTTTCATGTAATCAATAAACACAGCATTTTGCCATACCCCACTTCTAAAGGTCTCGCTCTTAATTCAAGCTATTAGCAATTTTAAGTAACACCTGGAGTTGCCACGGGGTTAAACAGCCACCAGGAGAGCCTGGAGCAGGGCTCTTCTCTGTTTATTTGATTGCTTGCTTGCTTGATCATTTGCTTTGTTGTACAAGCCTGCAGGCTCTGCAAAGCCTCTGAAAGATAAGAGGCAACCAGGGGGGTGAAGCCTGGAGGAACCACTGGAAGACAGCTAAGTGCTAACTTGTTTAACTTCCTTTGTTTGTTTTGCATCACTAACAAGCCTGGGGTGGCCTCTGGATATTATCCACTAGCCTGGCTGCAGCAGAGGCAAGGGCCCTGAACAGTGAGCAGCCAAAGTAAAACTGGTCAGCTCAACTAGCTTGACCAAACATACCCTGATGTGATCTGTCTAGACTCTGCTCATAGCAGCCTACAATAACCTGGGCTCTGTACGTACTGAATGGACCCGGCCTGGGCCTGCCTGTCCAAGCCCATGCAGAGCCACAACCACGCTATTGTTGCTGGCGCCATGGGGGCCGGGTGAGGGACAGGCATCTGGTAGGCCTCGCCTGAGCCCCTCCATGAACCCACCTACATACAGGACATCCCCCCCACCACCACTCCCCACCCCCCGCAATATCCTGCTCCACTCCCCATCTCCTCCAACAACCCCTGCCACTCATAGCCCCGGACACCCCTCCACTTCTGACATCTCCTGCCACCCCCATAGCCCCCAACAACCCCCCCCCCTCTTGACACCCCCGACATCCCCCGCCACTCCTCACACCCACCCACACCCATAAACCACCCCACATCCCTAACTTACCCTTGACAGCACCAGGAGCAGCACAGACGCTCTGGCCAAGAACCAGAGCATCTCCCCTGGAAGACCGACTCCCAGGTTCCCTCCAGACATTGTCTAGGACTATCCCTTGCCCCACTGTTCTGCAGTGCATTTTTTTTGACCCCTGGATATCCAAATATGCAGAGTGGGGAATTTTTTTTGTTCCTACACGTGTGTCTTACAAAGGGGCTTGAGATGCTGCAAGACACACATGAGCGCTCATGTGGATGCACCCCAAGAGCTAGGGATCTAAAAGCCAGGTTTGGTGGTACTGAACCAGCTAACTCCAAAGGACAAAATTTTGAAGGAATGCCTATTTGACTTGAGAGTCCTTAAGTTCTATGATCCTATTGGCTGTCCGTGTAGCTTAGGCACCCCTTGAAAAGTCAGGCTGAGTTAATTCCAGTATTCATGCTCTTGTATGATTAACTAGAGGGAATTATGGACACATTCAGTCTGAGCTCCAAGATTCATCTTCATCTTTCTCTGCTGCCTTCAAGACAGTCTCTACTCTGCCTTTTTTCCCCTCTTTTTCATTTAAGAGTATCTCTAACTTGGCCATTGTTAGCCTCAATTCTTCAGAATCAATTCTGTATCCTTCATGTAGTCTCAGAAAATAAAGTGTGTTTCAGGTTTTGTACTATAATGGTCTTGTTACAATTAGCAAAATTGACTTTCACAGGAAAACCCAGTTCAGATTTTGCTCTTACTTTGAACTATTTGAACATTTTTTATGGTTGGAATGTAGATTTAATATCTGTTTTAATAACTTCAGTTCCCAAGGAAATTCTTATGCATTATTTTTGGTTGGTGGAAGTCTGCTGTCTTTTTTTTTTTTTTTTTGCTTTACCCCATACTGAAAAACACCAGCAGGGCACTTTACCTAAAGCTCAAATAACTGCTCAAATTACTATGCTCCAGCGTCTTGTGCATAAGTGTCCCTGCGCTGAAAAATGGAGGAGTGCTTTAACTAAACTGAATGAGCTTTAGTTAAAGTACCACACCATTTTTTGGTACGGGGACACCGATATACGAGATACTGGAGTACGGTAATTCCCATGCTCCAGCAGACTTGATTAATCGATTGAGTCTGCACCAACATGCTGTAACTACAATACGTTGGAACAGCCTCGCTACCTCTTTATAGGTGCCTGTAGATTCTCTGGTACATTTTTTTTTTAAAGTAGACCATCTTCCGGGAGGTGAGAAATGGGGAGGATATCTATGCAAAAATATTCTCCCTATTTCTAACCTTCCAAAAGATAGTTCTTCTGCTTTAAAAAAAAAACCAAACAAAAAAATGTACCAGAGAATTTATGGGTGCCTATACAGACACAGCAAGGCTGCTCCGATGCACTGTAATTACAGCATGTCAGAGCAGACTCATATACTAAAAATCAAATATCTACTATAACATATTTAAATTTTATTTGAAAAAATAATTTTTGTCCCGATTGTTTTTGAATAGTGTATATAGAGATGATTGCATAATAGCTCAAAATAGTCTTACTCTTGTGTATTGTGGGGGAACCTACAGGGGGGTGGGGGCCTGCCCA
>NW_017728931.1:3417420-3485978 GCF_001723895.1 Crocodylus porosus
GGGTAGGGAGAGGGTACGCACAGCCGAGCTCACCCAGGTAGTACAGTGCACATGAAGTCTGCCTCCCCCATCTGGCACACAACTGCCTCCAAAGCCCTCCACATGGGGCCAAGCCCTGCCCACTTCCACATGGGGCAACCCGTAACACACTACTGCCCTCACCCACTAGACAGCACTGCACTGGCCCTGACCAGCATGCCCAGCTTCCCTCAGCAGGGCTGCTGCCACAGGGAACTCTGGGCCAGAACTGCTTGTCCCAGTGCACGGGGCTCCAGCTCCAGCCGCCTTCCATCCACTCAGTTACCTGGCATGATTAGCAGCCACCTGTGGGAGGCCAAGTATGCAGAAGGCAGCCATGAGCTGGCGCTGAAGCCCTATATGTGCTGAGGCAGGAGCTGGCCAGCCGCAGCTTTCCCCCAACCTGGCTGAGCATCTGCTGTCCAGCACGCATCCCCATGGCTTCCCCATGTTACCTGGTGCCTTTAGCAGTGCAGCAGAGGAGGAGCAGCAGCTGCTGGAGACGGGAAGCCAAGCAGTACCCAGATGGCTACAGCCACACCAGAAGCAGCCCTGCTGGGAAGTCATGCATGCTGGTCGGAGCCAGGGCTGTTGGCAGGTGTGGGAGGAGCATGGCATGAGCTGTCCTAAGTGGGGCTCACCCCATGCAGAGTGCTGCAGGGGAAGCTATAGACTGGATCCACAAAGCCATGGGTGTGGACAGAAGTGAAGCATGGGTTGCCCCAAGTGGAAGAGGGCAGGGTTCAGCCCCATGTGCAGCACCGCAGAGGCAGCTATGGGCCAGCATTTTTAATTAGGTATATACAGAAGACAAATTTAATCAAAAAATAAATCCAAGCAAATCTTTTGTGCAAAAAAAAAAAAAAAAAAAAAAAAAAGCAGGATAGACTTACTTGAGGTGTTTTATTTTCAGAAAAAATTATTAGAACAGGTCTTTCTGTAATACAACCTACATTCAAATGAAGTTAGGGACTTACTTTTTATTTCATTATAGAACCAATATACCTATCCACCTCTAAGGTCATATTTCAGTTTTTATTGTATCATGCATCTCCACCTAAAGACAAACAGGAAGATCTCAGTAACATTATTTGAAGGTGTTTTTCATTCTTACTTGTACAGGATCTTATCTGAATCCCAGTAAGTAGTTTTTCATTTCACAACTCAACTGCCATTTTGCAGGCTGTTTATAGTTAGTAGCCATTAAAATAATCTTCTGACATCACCTCTGAAGTACTTTCCCTCAACCAAGCATCAGAACTTCTTTCTTCCTCACTTGTCTCCGTAGATCTTGATACTAAAGGCAGTTTGTAAGGTGTCTGTACAGTGCTTAGCACAGTGGTTCTAAACCATTATAAACTTGAGGCACCCCTCAGAAAAATGCAAGCCCTCAATTTTCACTTGTTTTTTCAATGCAGAAAAATAAGGGAGAAATTCTTTTATTGCAAAGAACTTGGAAAGATCACAATGGGTTACGATGTTTTGATACTATAGATTCCTATGGACTCCTATTTGGAATATTTAGGATTATCTCATAAATTGTGTGCACACCTAACAGTGCTAACACTGCATGGCACCCTTGAAAGAATCTCAAGGCACCATAGGATCCTGTGGCATCTTAGTGAAAAATCACTGGCTTAGTATATTGGGTACCTAGTTCCTGATGGGGCTCCTAGGTGCTATTATTGGTATTAAAATATATAGATAACCTTAACAAGACTCTTAGAAAACAGAATTTCCTTTCTTCCTTCCCCCAGTACTGACTGGCACTCCCAACCCCCAAGTGGCTTGCACTCCCCCTTCCCTTCGGCAGTAGGATTATCTCCACACAGTACCCTCCCACACATGCTGTCCCTCAGCATTCTCTGTATTTTAATGTTACAATAAAAACATATTACATGGCATGTCAAAATACAGAAGGGTTGTAATATGTGTTCATTAGCCTATTTTAAAGCACATCTTGTTTGCTACTGGTAACAAGATTTTACTCAAGGTTCTTCAGAATAAGCTAGATGTAGCCATTCTTGTAAAGGCACTTTTATCCTTTACTTTCTTTCTGCATTATGCATATTTGACTATTTTGATTATCATTTAATCTTGCTGGCCTCCACTTTTGAGCACAGTACTCACAATACAGGACTTTGTCAGCTTTTCTCTCTGCACAGGGGCATATGCTGCTTTCACTTTTCCTATGCTGTGCCTGGTGACAAAAGTCATTCCCCCCGATATTCCAGGTACTGCTGCCAAGTCTGACTCTTTCTATTGCAACTTTCACAATATCTGGTATTCTTCTTTAAGTCTCAACTACTGGAATGAAATGCCTACACAAGAAGCTTCAATTTTGGGAGGTGGGAGTGGGTTTGTTTATTTTAAAATAAATCTCTAGTCTTCCCAGTTGCCGAGAGAAACTTGGAAGATGTGGAACAAACATACTTTAAGAACCAAACTCAGGGTTCAAAGACAATCTCATAATTTGGGGGCACTTAATTAATGGTTTTTGAACCTTTGAAGGTGCACTAGAGTATGAGACGTACTGCCACAGGAAGTTAAAACTTTCTTCTTTCAGAGCTCTTTTTTCCTCACACCTACCATAATCTAGTAGGATAAGACAGGTAAGATGGAGCCATTTCTTGGTTTTGTGCAAAATCTGCAAAGACCACCTCCAGCTGTCCCTCAGTACAAGGATGACAGTCTTCTACGAATAGGGAAGTCATCCATGAGACTGCAGATAATCAAGGAGGCCAATCTGAGATCCACAAGTTTGAGTGCATGTGTGGCAAATAGTTCCAGGCCAAAAAAGCAGATCCTGGTGATGTCAGGTCATAGCTCTTTCCCTTTGTCTCTTTCATCTATCTGCCTCCACAGTGAAGTGAGTTCACTCAGAATGATCAATGTCTTGCTGTACACTATGGCAACACTGGGGATAATTCAGGCCTTGCATTTCACAGATATTGCTGTTAAAATTACATTTCTTCAGATAGGCCTTCAAAGTCTCCTTGACTCTCTTCTTTTACCCAACTCCAGGGCAGTGACCATCAATGAGTTGGGATTGTAAGACCTGTTTTGGAAACTTGCAGTCAGGTATCCTTAGAACATGTCCTGTCCAGCAGAGTTGGTGCCATAAAAACACAGCTTCAGTGCTGGTGGTGCTTGCTTGAGCCAGAAGGCTGCCATTTCATTCTTCTGTCCTTCCAATTAAGATGGAGGATTTTCTGAAGACAGCACTGATGGTAATATCCCAAAGCTTTCAAGTGTTTCTGATATGTCACACCCATACAACAGGGAAGGGATGACAACAACCTGTTAGAAGAGAATTTCGGTTTGGATCCTGAGGTTGATGATCCAAGACAATTTTGGAGACACCCAAAGGCAGCACTGGCAAATTTTATCTGGTGTGGAATATCATAAGATGGCTACCCTTCCCAAACAATATTCAGGAGAAATGGTAAAAAGGTAGGAGAAAAACTCAATTTTTCTGAAGACTGCACTCTAATCATAAATCGGGAGAAGAGCCATTTGGTTTGGGGTGGGTTGGTAAAGTATCTTGGTTTTCATAAAGTTGACAGCAAGTCCAAACACTTTGTATCACAGGAGTGATAGTGCTACGTGGAACTCTTTAACTCAGTGGCCACACATAACACAATCATCAGTGTATTGAAGATCAGTAATAGAGGTGCTCATTATCTTGGATTTAGAATCTAACTGGTTGAAGTTAGAGAGATTCTGGCCCAAATGGAAGCCTATCAGCAATGAGATGTGGAATGGCTGCAGTACAGATGGAAAAGAATGTTGCTGCAATCACGTCTCAACTCCTATTTGAACGAATAGGAAAGAATACATTTCCAAGACATTTCTCAGGATGGTTGCTGCCATCTCATTATCAGGGAACCGGATTTTCCATTTCCCACGGAAAAAAGGCAAAAACCACGGATTCTTTATTTTCAAATTGGAGAAAACGCGGATTTTCTCTTTTTATCAGAGAAATTTGTGGATTCTCCACTTTTGCAAAGAGCGCCAGCCTGCAAGAGCTGATTGCAAAAAAGGGCGGGAAACCCCCAACCCTGGCTGGAGGGGGAGAGAGAGGGGGAAGGGCAGGGCCTGAGCCTCTGAGGCAGCCAATGCGGGGCTGAGGGAATGGCGGTGCTACCGGCCCCAGGCAGCACACTGCAGCTGGGAGCAGGGCCAGGGGGTGAAGGCAGGGGTGCCTCTCTGAGGGGGGCTTTGCGGACAAGTGATGGGGCACAGTGTGGGGATGCCCGCCACGTGCAGGCCATACACATGCCGCCCAGCTGCCTGCCCAGGGGAGGGGAAAATGGAGGCTGGTATGCAGCTGAAGCACAGCTCTGTGGCTGGCTCTGCAGCCATGGTGGGGTGGGGGGGATGAGGACTTCGGCTCGCACACGGTGCTGCCACTTACCTGGAGGCCCCGATGGCTGCTACCTACAAAACCTCCCACTGCCGCTGCAGAGCCATGCCCAGAGCAGTGCAGCTGGCCGCCAGGCAGCAGCAGCACCATGGTGCTGGCTGGGTAGCATGCAGCCATTCCCACCACCACCCCGTGCTGTGCCGCTGCCTGCACAGCTCTGAGCACAGCTCCATGGCAGCAGCAGGAGATTTTAAGCAGCTGCTATCATGGACCTCCAGCTAAGTGACAGCACCGCATGCGAGCCCAACCGCACCCCTGCCCTCCCATCACTCACCGTGTCTTCAGAGCTGGCCACTGAGTTCTGCTCCAGCCACGTGTCAGCCTCCCTCTCCCCTCCCCTGGGCAGGCGGTCATGTGTGCAGCCCGCACATGGCGGGCACCACCACACTGTGCCTCGCATCGCTTGCCCGCAAAGCCCCCCACAGAGGGGCACCCCTGCCTTCACCCCCTGGCCCTGATCCCAGATGCAGTGTGCTGCCTGGGGCTGGCAGGACCCCTCACTCATAGTTTCATAGTTAGCAGGGTCAGAAAGGACCTGAGCAGATTATCAAGTCCGACCCCCTGCTATGGCAGGAAAGAGTACTGGTGTCAAATGACCCCAGCATGTTGATTGTCTAGCCTTGTCCCAAAGACCTCCAGGGTAGGAGAGACCACCACTTCGCTTGGAAGTTGGTTCCAGATCCTAGCCACCCTGATGGTGAAATAGTACCTCCTGATGTCTAATCTGAATTTACCCTCTGCCAGCTTGTAACCGTTATTTCTAGTCACTCCTGGTAGTGCTCGGGGGAACAGGGACTCCTCCAATGCGTGCTGGTCCCCTCTGACTAGTTTGTAACAGGCCACTAGATCCCCCCTCAGCCTTCTCTTCTGGAGGCTGAACAGGTTCAGGTCCCGTAGCCTCTCCTTGTAGGGTCTGCCCTGCTGCCGCCCAATCATGCGAGTGGCCCTTCTCTGGACCCTCTCCATGTTGTCCACATCCCTTCTGAAGTGTGGCAACCAGAACTGGATGCAGTACTCCAGCTGTGGCCTGACCAGTGCTGCATAGAGGGGGAAGATCACCTCCTTGGACCTGCTTGAGATGCATCTGTGGATGCCTTCCTGACTGCATACCCACACTGCCAGCCCATGTTCACGTTGGCATTAATGATGACTCCAAGATCCTTTTCTGCCTCTGCACTAACGAGAAGGGAGTTCCCCAGCCTGTAAGTATGCTGTTGATTCTTCCTCTCCAGGTGCATTACCTTGCACTTGTCACTGCTGAATCCCATCCTATTCTCATCCACCCACCCCTGTAACCTGTCCAGGTCCAATTGTAGCCTATTCTTCCCTTCTAGTGTGCCCACATCCCCCCGCATCTTAGTGTCATCAGCAAATTTGAACAGGGTGCTTTTTACCCCCTTATCCAAGTCACTGATGAGATGTTGAACAGTGCTGGCCCAAGGACTCAGCCCTGGGGCACCCCACTGCCCACATCCCTCCATGTCGAAAATGACCCATCCACCACCACTCTCTGGGTGCGGCCATCCAGCCAGTTGGCGACCCATTTGACTGTGTAGGTGTCGACACCACAGTCCCCTAGTTTTTTAATGAGAATGGAGTGAGACAGTGTCAAAGGCCTTCCGAAAGTCCAGGAAGACTATGCCCACTGCTACCCCTGCATCTAAGGATTTGGTGACCTAGTTGTAGAAGGTCACCAGGTTGGTCTGACAGGACCTGCCTGTAATGAACCTGTATTGGGTGCCCCGAAGCATAACCTCTCCCGCTGGCCGCTCATGGATATGTGCCAGGATAATTCTCTCAAAAAGCTTACCCAGGATCAAGGTAAGACTATCTGGCCTATAGTTTCCTGGGTCCTCCTTCCTCCCTTTTTTGAAGATGGGAACCACACTGGCCCTCTTCCAGTCCTCTGGCGCCACACCAGAGCACCACGAGTGCTTGTAAAGCCGTGCCAGGGGTCCCGCAATGACTTTACCTAATTCCCTCAGCACTCTGGGGTGGAGACTGTCCGGACCAGCTGACTGAAATACATCCAGTCCTTCCACAAGTTCCCTGACTAGATCCTGACTGACCCTTGGCCTAGGTGCGCCTCCCCTGGGCTCTGAGGGGGGGATGACAGTCCCCGCTCAGGAAAATGGAGGCAAAGAAGTCGTTAAATAGGTTAACTTTGTCATCTGGTGTGAAGACCAAATTTCCTAGCGTGTCTTGCAGGGGGCCCACGTTACCCAGTACCTTCTTTTTGCCCCCTATGTATTTAAAAAAGGACTTCTTCTTGTCCTTGATCTGGGAAGCTAGTCCCAGTTCCATCTCCACCTTGGTCTTCTTGACTGCCTCCCTGCATCCCTGAGCAACTGCAGTATAGTCCTCCCTATTGATGGTCCCTCCCTTTCATTGGGTATACACCTCCCTGTTAGCTAGGAGACATTCCCGGATGCTTCTGGTGAGCCATGGGGGCTTTTGCACCCTCCTGCTCCCTTTGATCCATGCTGGGATTATCTTCCTTTGGGCTTGGAGGATTGTCTCCTTAAGCAGCAACCACCCTTCTTGGACACCTGGCTCCCCTCCCCTCCAGGACCTCAGTGCTTCCCCGACTATTCTTAGCTCATTGAAGTCCACCCTCCTGAAATCTCGGGCTGCTGCCTTGCTGCAGGCCTTTGCCACCTTGCGCTGGATGGTGAATTCCAGCAGGCGATGATCACTGTTGCCCAGGTGGTCAAGCACCCGTAGCCCCCTCAGCAGGTTGTCACCTGTGGCCAGCACCAGGTCCAACAAGGCATCTCCCTCAGCCCCCAGCCATCTTCCCCAGCCCTGCCCCCACTTACCTTTAGGATCCAGGGGCGAAGGGCATGGCTCTGCAGCGGCAGCACTTGCCCGCAAAGCCCTCCCACCCTACATGCAGCTGCTACCACCCCGCACCACCGCAGAGCAGTCCAGCCAGTTGCAGGGCATGTCGGTGCATGCAAGTCCCCCATTTCACCCCCCAGCCAGGCAGCACGTATGTGGCATGCACATGATGGTTGCCTCCACACTGCCACTGCCACACCCCTTGCCCACAAAGCTGTGCAGGTGGCTGTGGGAGCGCAGGGTGCAGTGGCAGAGTTGCAGTGGCAGCCTCTGTGTGCGAACCTCCTGTCAGGCCACCTGGCATGTGTATGGCCCACGGAGTGGCACCCCTGCCCTCACCCCCTGGCCCTGCTCCTGGGAGTGGGCACATGTGCACACTCCCCCACTTCTTGATCTACCTCCCCCACAACCTTCACTTTCCCCCGCCCTGCCCCGGCCCTTCCCCCCACATACACTTACCTGCTGTGTGTGTCACTGTCTGTGGGTCTGGGGAGCTGTTGCGACTGTGGGGCATGGGGCACCAGCAACAGTTGGGGGGGCTGTGAGGGGCCTTTTATTTTTTTCCACGGATTTTGGGTTTTTAAATCAAAGAATTTTCAATTTTTAAATCGGAGAAAACCAGGATCCCTGGACATCATGAAGAAGTCTGATAACGATAACAAATTTTGGCAGACATTCAAGTTTTATCAGGATCGTCCATACAATCTCTGCTAATGGAATCAAAGGCTTTAATCAGGTCATTGAAGGCCACAAAGATCTGTGTTGCTAACAGCACTTCTGAAGCTGAATACCAGCAAAGATCACACCTATTGTACCTCTGGTTTAAAACCCTATTGAAAGAGCTTTTTTCTACCTTGGTTATAAATTTCAGCTGGCATTCCATCAGGACAGCATGTTTGATTGTTCTCATCTGCTTAATGACTTTTAAAGTCTTTTATAAGTTGGTGGATCGGCAAGGTAGTCCTTAATAGGGTGTTGTGGAATGGCTTTGATGACATTGTCTTCAACATGAGAATCTTGAGTCAGGAGCTCTTGAAAGTGCTCCTTCAACTATGCGTTGATGGTCTTTAAAGAGTGTTTTTTCACCCTTAGACCTCAGAGGGATGGGTTCTTATGTGTTTGGCCCATGGATAGTTTTGGTTACACTGAAGAAACTACGCATGTTTTGGCTGATGTCAAATTTTTGGATCTTTTTTGCTTTGTCCTCTCCACCACTTCTTTTTTCACTCTCAAATTTTCCTCTGGGTCTCAGCTCCAATGTCTCAATAAGCATCTTGCTTCTGTTTGGAGTTTATGTCACCCTGCCTGAAAGCTCTCTCTTTTCTGTCTACAAGAGCTTGAATTTCCCATTCTCATTTTCTCTGGTTCATTCTCTTTGAACCAGTTCTGGTGTTTCTTTGTGGAGAAGACTGAAGACTGTTTTTGCTTAGGTCATGGATGCCTTTCTTGAGGCTCTCAGTGATCAATGGTGTCCAGATCATCATGGTTGTCAGAGAGTTTCTGACAGAGGTTCCACTAGCTTTTAGCAGAGTCTTTCAAACGCTCTTTGGCTTTTCTTTTGTTTCCATCACTTTGGGGCAATACATTTTGTATGTCCATTCATATCAAACAATGATCCATCCAGCAGTGATGTGCATTGGTCATAGCTCTGGTGGTACAGACGTCATGATGGTCCCAGGCAAGCACTATAACAGCTAATCAGGTGCCAGTATATTTAGCGAGGGTTGCACCCATGATGTCTTCCATTTGTTGCTTTGACAAAATACGGAGTTTGTGATTATGAAATCATGTTCCGAACACTTGTTCAGGGAAAGAATTCCACTGGAATACATTGCTCACCCCCAGCCACTTCCTTTCCAAATGTTCCTTTCCATAGCTCAGAGTCCCTGCCCACTCTAATACAGAAATCACCAAGAAAAGAACAGCAGGATAGTACAATTAAGAAAAACTAAAGATCCAAGACACCCACTGTGTGTCCATGCCTCAGAGCACATAACGTACAATGAAAGACCTCACAAAGTACAATAAACAAGCACAAGCTTATGTAACAAAATGGTCAAATGTGATGTAGAGGCATGAGAAGATCACCAAGAATCATCTCATCTTCTGCACGGACCATAACGGCCCTCAAGAAATAAACAGACCATTTGAGACAATAAAGTTAAACTCTTCAGTGGGCCTCATTTGACCCTGTTTCTCTCTCTATGCTAAGCCAAGTGAACTAGTTCTACACCTTAAATGCAGTTACAGTGAAAAGATAAAACAAATTATTTAAAAAGTTGGGTTGGGGTTTTTTTGCTAAAAGATCTGAACCTTTCTTGAATTGCTATTTATAACTCTGTTATTGCAAGGAGAGTGGAATCAATAAAGCTATGGGTCAAGGTAAGCTGCTCTCCTGACAACAGGACTAGGGGGTGGGTGCATGTGGGACTGGGACTTACATGGTCCCATTTGGGAAACTGTAACCCCCGAAGGTCCCAAGTATTTGGCCCAATCTCTGGTATGCCCTGTAAATGGCATTCTAATGTGCTTGGAAACTTTATGGAGAGGGTGGCCTAATAGTGGCCTAATAGTCCCCCCAACAGCACGTTTTGGGCCTCCTGCACCAGGTGTGCAGAAGCTCAAGATTTCCCAGGGGCATCAGCTACCCTGTATGTTCAAGACCAGGAAGCCACCTTAATGCGGACAAAAACCTAAGTAGAAAGCGTCACCCTTAACCTAAGTCTTCCAAAATCCTGGGTTAAAGTTGTAGACATGCCCCAGCTAAAGGAACAGGGTGAAGTAGCGGCCCACATTAAAGGTTTGTTCAGAGATGCCCAAAAAGGAAAATAATTTGCTCTCATAGCTCAAGGTCAAATTATTAAATGCACTACTAATATTTCCCCGCTGCGTAAGTGGTATGAAATAGCCTGTACTGTGCAAATGTATACCTTTACTAAAGGTGCTCCTTTTCCTTGGTTTGTAGTAGTAATAAGTTTAGTCATAGGATTAATATTATTCAATATAATCTTTAAATGTTGTTGTTATAAAATTAAGTCTAATACCTATGCTGAAGTAAATGTTGCTTATGCCAACCATGTATACGCCACCTGCAGAAATCATATTTGTAGGCCTTATCAAATGCTCCAAAGAAGCAAGGGGTGGATTGTGACGGTCAGAACTACAGGGATTAATAAGCAATACATATGTGCTTCTTGGAGGCATTTGGTATTCTACCTAACAGGTAATATTAGGTAATATAAAGCTTGTAAGTTCATAACTCACAAACGTAACTTGTCTGTCACAAGTTTAACCAAAATGATAAAACTAACTGTTTGTATTAATCGTGGAACTGACTGGGCCCCAAAGGCGAAGCTGTAGTTGCAAGATTAGCTGACCTAATGGTTTTTGCTCAGGGTTCAGCCTTGACTATAAAAACTAGATCCAACCACCTGGCACACCCAACACATTCCAGGAAAGCACGTCCCAAGAAAGCATATTCAGAGAAACCTAAAAGGGTTGGGCTTACACGGAGTAATGTCAATTTCAAACCTAAAGGTGCCGCATTGCAATTCACTTATTGGATAAACCCGAGTCTAGATAGCAACCTTTTATGATCATTTTTAATGCCTTTCAATCCCATAGGGTAACAGCTATAGGGCAAGATTGTCAGTGGCTCTAAAGCCAACAGATCTGCATAAGACTAGGTATAAAGGTATAAAAAGCACATGCATCAGGTGACCAGCAGGAAGGAGGGAACAGAATGGTCATTGCTGTTCCAAGCCCAGACTCCAGACTCCTGGTGTGAATGAGGATCGGAACCTGATCCCTGGTAATCCCTCCGACAGCATCAATTGGGGACGCCTAACTTCGCTGGAATCACTTGGCGCACACCTGGTATCGAGGGACTATCGATAAGTTGCCAACCCATGTCTGTCTATCTGTTGTTCTGAACAGCCCAGTGGCTGATCCTCTTGCAGTGCCTAGTTGGCCTGCGACAGAATTGATCCATCTGTTGTTATTATTTACTATTAGCTCTTTAATACTGCATTATCTGCTTATCGCAGTTATCTTTCTGTCAACTGTTGTGTGTGTGTAAGCTATAATAAATTTGCCTTTGCTTCACTCCCAACTTTGCCTTCTCAATCCGAAACTGAACCAAACAGCCCAGTGGCTGATACCCTCACAGCGCCCAGGTGGCCTGTGATAGAATTGATACACTCACAGTGCCCAGCTGGTCTGTGACACAGTGGGGCTTTTCTCTAAAGCTGATTCAATTAGCTATTACATAAAAGTGCAGAAAAAGTCCCACTAAAGCACCTGATCTACACAGACTTCAGGCAAGCTGGGTCCAACTGAGGTGCTGCCTCATCTAGGCACGCATAAAAAGCCTGGTGCCAACCATGACACTGCCATAAAGCATTTCATCATCACAGATAATGGTCAAAGAAACAATTATTTGTTACATCCATGCCAAAATTTCCATGTCTGCAACAACGCCTTTGACAAAAATCCTGACCTTTGCCAAGAGGAAGATGTTATACAAAAGTCCATCAGATTTTGTATCACAGTAGCTAGAGAAGGCAGGCATCTTCCACAGGTCTTAGAGGCAAAAAATGGGAGGCTTAGCTGTCCTGAACATTTCAAGTCTAGACATACTCCTGTGGTAGAAATGACACAAAGGCTCCTATACACATGCAGGGAGCCTGCTCTGACATGCTGGAAAACTAGAGTATCGGGGCAGACTCAATTAATCGACTCTGCTGAAGCATGGAAATTAACGCACTTCAGCAAATTCTAGCATCACGTGCATCAGCATCCCCACAGTAAAAATGGCAGTGAGGCTCTTTGAACTAAAGCTCAAATGAGCTTTAGTTCAAACCATCCCGCCACCATTTTTTCAGCGCAGGGATGTTAACACATGACAATCAGGTGCTTTTAATTAACACAGCTCAGTAATTAAAGTGCCAGCCCCACGTCTCCTGGAGCTCGTATAAAAATATCCAAAGTTTTACCAACAGTCGCAACAAAATGAATCACTGTTTGTGTGCTGTCTAAAGACATAAGCAGGAGGCATTAATGAAAGCCAGGTGGCATTTCTAAGGGGTAGAAAATGTAGGGTATTTGCAGATTGGGAGAAGTTTGGGTGGGGTCATTACTTTGGGAAAACGTACAATCTTTCTGTCACATTGTTCCCAGTTTATGGATCCAAACCCTATCACTGACCAGGGCTGAGCACTGGCAGAGACAGAGACTACTGGTGGGAAAGAAAAAGTGAGAAAATGTTGAGAGGGGGCAGGGGAGAGAATCTTAGGATGTGGACACAAGATGCACAGGATTATTCCAGTGGAGATTCTAGTTTCCAGTGTTAGGCTTCTTCTGAAGAAACATTCTTTAGAAATAAAGCCCTCACCTGTGGATACAATATACTTTTCAGTTAAATGAGAAGAAACAACTCTTAATGAGTCTGATCAGTTTCTGAGGGGAAGGCCTCTTTACAGTGTCAGAGAATCCCAAACACGGTCATGGCAGGTGCTGTAGAAACAAGTTTCTGTGTTCAGCAATCAAAACTATAAGTGCATGAGTGGAACCATCTTAGTGTAGAAAACCAACTCCAGGCCGAAAGAGGCATTTATCTTTATGTATAAGTTTTAATTTGCCTTTTAAATTTTCATTTTCTTCCATTTGCAAAATCTCATGTTCAGACTGATTCATTCTAACTTCAGTGCAACAGTAACACCAGATACCAGTAAAGGCAAAGAAAATGCTGATATCTGAAGTCATGATACGTTCCATTATAACTTCAGTGAAGCAGGAGTTTCAAGGACAACTTTGGGCAGGAAAGAAGAAAGACATTTTAAATTGCAAAGGAAGAGATTTCTGCAGCTGCTGTTGAAGTCTATGCTAACTTTGATTTTCATTTTAGCTTAGCGTTTCAGCAATATGGGCAGAAGAACATTTTTAGGAGGCAGAGCAAAATACAAAGTTGCACATAAGAAACTGACTGAAATAAGGAGATAACTTGCAAAATCATTTTGACTCATGACTAGCTATTTGTTCCCAAATTATAAATCTGTTACAAGCAAGCAAGGAAGGGAGGATTTAACATTTTGAAAGTTTTGATTCACTAGTTAAATTAGAAGTGTGCTTTGATTATGACACAGCTCCCATTATACTGAGGATGTTTAACCCAGTGAAAAATTAAGTAGGAAATTAATTCTTATGAACAAAAATTAAATGCTTTAAAATATCTTTAGAAGTGATGTATCATTTTTACACCCTAAGTGTCATCTCATTCAAAACACTGGCAAGAGAAATACAATGAGATACATTTTCCCAGCAGTGCAAATTTCATAAGAAATCTCTCCAGATTATGTGTTCCTAATTTTATTTGTAAAATACTTATGGTCTAATTTAACTAAAAATTAGATCTACATTTTTCTTTTCATCAGCATTAGCCATTTACAGTTTCTGGTAAAAGTCATGAATTTTTACAAAATGTCATGTTCTGACTAGAAGAGACGAACCAATACAACAACAGCACTAAAGGCCAAAGGATGGAATCTAGAACTAGATTCCTTATAGTGGTGCGAAATAAAACACCTTGCCTCTCATTTGTTACCATGCCTTAGCTCTTGACATATATTCAAGGCAAATATTCACATATCATAATACAGGGTTTACTATTCTTTTTTATTAAAAAAAGAAATATCCAAATATGGGACCCAATTCTTTTCTGCCTTGCACCTTGTGTAGTCACCGACTCCTGTGCAAAGTAAAAAACACTCACAGTGCTTTATATCTACACTAAGACCACTCTGCACAGGATTAAGTCACTATACACAAAAAAAGATGGCAAAGAATTGGTGGAGGGGCCGTTGTGGACAAAGAATCTAATTAGAGAACTTACTTCAAAAAGAAAGAGAACAGAGTCCAGCTCCTCCCTTTGTGATTTATTCCCTAGAAAACAAAAAAAAGAATATTGCTTGTTAAAATAATATGGCTTGTTAATCCAGAAATGGAAGAAGCTGTTTCAAGTGAACTTAAAGGTTCTGAGCTGAATTATATTTCTTTGGCTTCCATGCCAGCACAGAAAATTATAACCCTATACTCCAAAGGCCCTCAGCCAGCAAAATCTTACCATAAATGCTTATTTCTAAACATGTACCTAGTAACACTGAAATGCCATTGTGTTAAAAAATTGTTAACAACATGTAAATATTGGGACTATACAAAATATTTCAGTTAAATACATATACAAATATTTGCAGAAATAGGGCATTTATTCTATAACAAAGTACATACCACATTTACTAGAGGTGTGCAAATTGGGCCCTAATCAATCCGGATTCAGATTCAGCCCAAATCAAGGACAGTGATTCGACTTGTTGATTTGGATCACTCTTCCTGATTTAATTCGGCTGAATCTGAGTTTGAAGATTTGATGCCGATTCAGAGAATCAGTGATTCGGGCATAACTTTAAAAGTTTTTTCTACGTACCTTGAGGTAGCAGGCATGGCTTGGGAACACTGCGATGCTGAGGTAGATGGAGTGTCCCACAGGAGCGTGGTGGGGGGGGCCTCCACGTGTTCGGCGGCAAACCCGGAAGTGGACCAGAAGTACTTCTGGTCCACTTCCGGGGAAGGGGGGTGTGCAGGGAGTCCCCTTTGTGCTACCTGGCAGACCTGGAAGTGCTTTTGGTCCACTTCCGCATCTGCTGCCAAGCATGCTGGGGAGCCACCCATGCTTCTGTGGGATGCTCCATGTGCCCTACCATCGCACACTCATGAGCTCCTGCTACCTAGAGATATGCAGAAAAAACATTTAAAGCTCTATGTCCAAATCTCCGAATCTTTCCGAATCAATTCAGAGGGTCCTGATTTGATTCAGAGAGATTAAAGGGTCCTCTGATTTGATTCAGATTTGGAGATTGAGCCACCAAATGGGGCTGAATCTCTGCTGAATCAAATCAGGAACCGAAGCTTTGCACAACCCTAATGTTTACTTGAATCCAATATAAATTCTTCTCTACTCCAAATCAATAAAGCCTAATCTTAGATTTAAATTCCAGTTTGAGGCAACTCATGCAGCAGAGGCAGCAGCTCTTGGTGTGGGGAGGGGGCAATGGAGACTCATGTTGTGTGGCTTAGGGGGTACCCTCCCCCCCCGCCACTTACCTTCAGTTCCAGACTCTCCAGCACTGACCCAGCTGGGCCTGGAGTTGCCACTGCCTGGCCGAGGGCACTGCCACTTACTGTCTCAGAGCTGCAGTCACTGAAGAGAAGCACTACAGGGGTGGGAGGGAGGCTGACACAGGCATGGCAGTGGGGGGACAAGCCAGGCACTGAGACAGGCATCAGGAAGGCAGGCACAGGCATGCAGGGGAGAATCAGGAGGCAGGGGTCTGCCCCTCCACTGCTTTCCCAGCCACAGGAGTAAAGAGTATACATTTAACATGATGCCCAGGAATTAGATTCTATACATAGAAAGTTATAACAAATGTATTATTTTCTTTGTACAGAATCTAATTATGGGGGGTCATCTTAAAATTGAAGTAATGTTGGATTTGGGTAAATATGGTACATCTATATAATGCATGATTTTTACACCAAGACATAATGTGTTACATTTATTGTGAAAGTGTTTTTATTAAGAACTGAAAGGTATTTTAAAGTGTAATTAAAAATTGTAATAAAGTGTTTAAATCAAACAACTGAAAATTAAAACCATTTTTGTGATCAGATCTGAGTTTCGAGTTCTGCTTTTCTTCTTGTAATAATCAACAGTATCACTCCTAACTGAAAAGAGGTTTGTCCCTGCAAGCACTGAACACCAGAACATACCAATTAACAGGCTTGTATACTAGAAATATTTAAGCACTGGTATAGATCTGCCTATAAAAGTGGCAGGATATATCAATTTTAGGAGTGTTTTTAGGGTTTGTTTTTTTGGAGCTATCTAACAGTCTCGACTAAAATTTCCTATAATTTTCTGTCTTTGTCAGATTTTTAAAATTGGCAAAGCTTGCTAATTTTCACTAAGCTAATTTTTTATCACAAACGCATCTGTTTCCCTCAATGCTAATATATTTTTTCCATAGTAACATGCAAAAAAATTTAAATCTGCAATAGCTTCTATCCTGACTAGAAAATATCAACTGATTTTTCTTAACAGTTTTCTTAACAATTTCTTTGTTTAAGACAAGCTGATTCAAACCCTTAGGGGAGAGTTTTTTAATTAATTTATAAAAGGTATTAAGAAAACATCCAAAGGTCATTTTATGAAGTTTACAAAGTAAAGCTTAACTATCTGAAAACTTAAATTTTAAATGCTGTTTATAGTAAAAAATACTATAAAACAAACATGTTAATTATTACAGTTCAAGAAGACTATGAATACAAGGAAGTATGGAACCCACACCAATTAGATTAAAAAAATTCCAGTTATTACCATTAAAATGGCTAAGAAACCCTAAAGGTTCAATAAGAAAAAAAATATTTTTTGAAGGAAAGCTTACCTTTTTGTTTCAAGCTATTTTCCAGTGTTATGAAATTTTCATAGAAGATAAAATAAATTTGAGAATAGTGGATCTCAAAAAATTGTTTCAGGTCACTCCCATCCACATTATCTTTAAAAAAAAAAATTGAAAATATAAGGTCAAGACAAAATAACTTAAATACAGTGCAGGTCTGAAGGCAGTAGTTTCTCTTTTATAAGTTTATGGCAAAGGACCCAGGATGAAGTAAAATAATAATACAGGACACTAATTCTGGACCACTAATATTTAAAAATGCATATCAAACCTATTTTTCCACTCCTTTCTGAAAAAGAACTAAATAAAAGCTTGAAACACATTTTGCCATAACATTTATAAAAAAATTAACTGAGGCACAGAATCTAAATCTTCAAGATGTATCCACAGTAACTGAACAAACAAAGGGCATGGACACATGTACAATCTGAGCCATTTCACAAGGGGAACATTTCAAAAGGCCAGCAGATGTTATGTTCTACTTATTCACATGCGAACAAACCAGGAATGAACCGAATGTGGTAAAACCACTCCAACTTAAAGCAGTTTTGCTAGGTTTACTTATATATCGTGTTATACAGATCAATGACAGTGATTCAGTTATAATTGCGTTCCTATTCCTATTTTTTTCTTCAAAACTAGGTGGCCAGGTTTGAAATTTAATCATGGATGAGTTTTGTCCGCTAATTAAATTCTCTACCATTTTTTGATTCATCCTTATTGAAACATTTTACTCCATAAACCTGGACCAGGGGAATAACTTGAAGAGAGACAGTACAATTGGTACTTTAAAAAAATCAGACTTGAACATACAGTCTTTGGCAGCAAGTTCAAAATGATGAAGGAAATCCTATTAATTTAGTAAACTGACATGAATTCCATAAGCGCAGAGCACCCAGAATTACTCATGTCAAAGTATTCACACCACCTCCAAGTCATAGGACCTAAATAATTTATATATGTTTAAGGCAGCTTTGGTCAAACACTTCTTTGCTTGTTTATCCACCTATTAAATACGGAGAATATGTCCTCTCTTCAAAGAAAGTAAGGTTGTTCAACTTTTTTCTTTATATCATGTATTGTAAAAATGAATATTATTGGGTGCTCCAGTTTGAAGAGACAGGGAGGAAGCATTCTTTCATGCACTCTGCCACCTTCTAAAAATGCCCATTTCATTGCACAGTACTAGTCTCTTGAAGTCTCCGAGAACTATATTTCCATCACTAAAGAAAAGCTCCTTCTGATTGGTTTATATAAACACATGCTGATTGACAGCTAAATATAGTCATTATACTCAACTTGGTACTTTCTGCTAATTAGGAAGATGTACTGATTCATTCAAGCTTGCCAAGAACTTTTTTCCCCCAACTACTCAGTTGGTCTAATATAATATATCACATCTAAACCTTGCCTACTGATTCACAAACATTCATTTAAACAGTTGTATACATCAATGAACAGATACTTAACACAAGAAAAATTAAGAATTAGAAAATGGTAAGCACCACATTCCTTATTTACCAGTTGATAGGTTTTATCTGCAATTTGTGCCAATTTACTTGCTTTAGGATGAAAACTAGAATTCGATTAGACTCAGAAACACAGCATTTTAGAATTATTTATTAATTACATTAAAATGATCTGAGAACATGCTGGAAACACAAGGCTAAATGTTTAACAAAGTATAAATTATAGAAAGTATTAACTGCAGTTAGTTAGTTAATTGATTGTTTTGGTCACCAGTGTCCACACATTCAAAATGTAGTAGGTGCTTGGGATTCTTCAAGAGTGCCTCTGCAAATCAGGTATATATATGGTACAGAACTTGCTTAAGCATTTTTGATAATCCCTATAGACACCTTCAGGCAGAGAGCTGCTTTAGAAAATCTGGTTATACATACTTCAAATGTTTAGTTTTACTAGATCTTGGTTTCTTCCCAGCTGGATTTTTAATCTCAGATTAGACTACGGTGTTGTTTCTGTTTTGGCTTTTTTTTTAATTTTTAAAAGGAACCATGCTTCAGGTAATTGAAGGCTACTATTAAATCCCCTCTCAGTCTTCTCTCCTACAAACTAATAAGTCCACTTCCCTCTGCTTCTCCTCAGAAGTCATGTGTGCCAGCCCCCTCGCCATTTCTGTCACACTCCATTGGACTGCAATTTGTCCACAACTCTTCTGTAGTGGGAGGCTCAAAACTGGGCACAGTACTCCAGATGTGGCCTCACAAGTGCCAAATAGAGTGAAGCAATGATTCCCCACTATCTGCTGGCAATGTTTCTACTAATGCAACCAAGCATTCCATTAGCTTTCTTTGCAACGAGGGCAAACTGTGGGCTCATAATCAGCTTATGGTCTACTGCAGGGGTAGGCAACGTTTTATGGCCAGAGTGCCAAAAAACACCATAATGCCTACCTCGAAAGGTGCTGGAGTGCCAGCATGGCAGAAAAAAAAAAATGAGAGCAAGGGGTACATGGCAGGATGCCCTCCTTGTGCCCCTTGCCCCCCAGCCCTACTGCCCCTAGCCCTGCTGCCCCTTGCCCCCCACCCAAAGTCCCT
Organism: Crocodylus porosus; assembly: GCF_001723895.1. NCBI lineage: Eukaryota > Metazoa > Chordata > Crocodylia > Crocodylidae > Crocodylus > Crocodylus porosus. Next base: position 3,436,776 of record NW_017728931.1, read on the forward strand.
GCCCCCCAGCCTGGGGACTCTGGGCAGCTGCAGCAACCAGCAGGCTGGCTATAAACAGCTGCACTGGGCTCATCACCTCTGTGCTGGGAACAGGGGAGAGACTGGTGCTGTGCTGCCTCAGGCCCCGCTGCCTCAGGCCCCACCCCCACCAAGGCACACCTGCATGCGCCAGTGCAGAACTGGTGCTAGAGCCTGGTGCAGCTGTTTGGAGCCTCCCGACTGCAGCTGCCCCGGCTCTGGGGAGCTGCTGCCAGCCGGGATCCCAGGCAGCTCACAGCAGGCAGCCGGGATGCTGCAAGCCCTGCTGGGAGCAGCCCGGTCTCTGTCGCTGGCAGCAGCTTCCTGGAGCCAGGGCTGGCTGCAGCGTGCCAAACAAAATGGCCTCGCGTGCCACTCGGCACATGAGCCAGGGGTTGCCGACCCCTGGTCTACTATAACCCCAAAGATCCTTTTCTGCAGAGCTGCTGCTTATCCAGTCAGTCCCCAACCTGTGCCAGTGCATGGGATTGTTTTGTCATAAGTGCAGAACTTTGCACTTCTTCTTACTGAACTTCAGATTTGTTGTGGTCCAATACTACAATTTGCTGAAGTCTCTGAATCCTAGCCCTAGCCTCCAGCGTACCTACTATTCCTCCCAGCTTCGTGTCATCTACAAATTTGCTGAGTGTGCAACTCCATCTCATCTCCCAGGTCACTGATGAAGATATTTAACATTCCACTTGATGCCGGTTACCAATTACACATTGAGCCACTGATTACTACTACCCTTTGAGCCCAACAATCCAGGCAGTTTTCTATCCACCTTACAGTCCAGTCCATTCACCCAATCCATACTTCCTTAGCTTGCTTGCAGGAATGCTGTCAGAGACTCATCAAAAGCCTTGCTAAAGTCAAGGTACATCAAGTCCACTGCTTTTCCTGTAACCACAGAGCCAGTTGTCTCATCATAGAAGGCAATCAGGTTGGTCAAGCATGACTTGCCCTTGGTGAATCCATGCTGATTTGTTTTAAGCAATAATACAAAGATTAATCACAGAACTAGTGCCACGTGCTACAGTTCCCTATACTAAAATGAAGAGACTCTTTTCTAGTTGCTATTAGGATGTTTCAAACAGATGAATGCATGTCACTTGGGATTTGTGGGCTTTTTGTTGTTGTTTATGTGCGAGTGTGGGGAGGGGTTCCATTTTTTGTTTTGTTTTTTTTTAAAAAGAAAGGTCTGTGCTATGAAAACAATCTGCCCATGGAAACTATTTTACGTGCCATTTGTTTCCTACAAATGCAGGTCTTGAATCTGGAAACTAAATGTAATTATTCCTCTCTATGAATGCCTTCTATTAAACTCAACAGCTAGCAGAAAACAAGGCTTCCATTTACAAGATTTCACATAAAAGAGATGAGGTCATAATAACTTTCTCTTCTTTCCAAAGGAGGGGAAAAAAAGGAATTGCCTCATCAAAAAATAAATTATATTTTATAAATAGACAGCAGATAATCACTCTGAGATTTGTGTCATTCTAAGATAAACATGCTGTTTTAAAACTACATCCTTTTCCTTCCAAACTATTTAGTTCCTAAAATTCTTCTGCAGAGAACAGAGAAACAATTTGCAAGTTTAAATAACAAAAGGGCACTCCACAGTAACAGAAGCTTTTACTGCACCAGTGCCAGAAAGTTTCAATATCATTGAGGTTCCTCTGAAATTCTGCGTATGAGCTGTCAATCCCAAAGCAAGAGCTCAACTAATATTTAAAAAAAAAAAAAAATGTTAATTCCCTTTCAAGTCTGTGTGGATGCCCACAGCAATGAAAACAAAGAAAGTCACTGATGATTCATGGTTTCATTCTGCTCTTACCCGAATAGGTGTGATTTCTCTCTCTCAAGTGGAGCTTTCTCCAATGGAGAGAAGAGCAAAAAAATAATTGTATACTACTACAATTGGGAGATTGGGATAAATACATAAGGATGGTTTTGTGATAGCAGTTGTGAACTCATTCTGTCCTACCTGGACCAACACAAGTTAGATACAGGGGTGGGCAAAATGCAGCTCGTGGGGCCTGTAAAAAATTAGAAAATTAATATTTATCTGCCCCTGGCTGCCTGTCACACAGACCTCGATGGCTTAAGAAAACTCAATAAGCAGCCCTCCACATGAAATAATTGCCTGCCTCTGAGTAAGAAGCTCTACAAAAATGTTATTTTCCAATTAAACTTTCCTAACTAAATGAAGTCAATGGTATTTTTCACTCTTGGTTTCTTATTTCATTTGCTTCTCTGTCCACATCACCACTAAATTTGTTTTACCCTCACTGAAAGCCCATTTCTTCTCAGTTGTTACAACTGCTTCAAACTAATCTTTTGCCATCATGTCAATGTCAAAGGAAAAAGATGGAGAGGGAGTTGGAGCAGGAGCAGGAACACACTTCTCAACGAATTACTGATGAAGAGTTGCTAGAATGCCAGGAGCAAAAAACACAAATCACTTTCACAACTAGCTTTTGATGAAAATGAAGCCATGGACTCTACTTATGCAAGATAAAACTCAGGCTTAAGCTCTTTCAAAAAAATCAACAGTGAAAGTTTTATTCATTTTCTTACCTGAGGTTAAAGAATCCAAAAAAACCATTTAGACGGTCTGTATTTTGATATGAACCCCTAGCTTGCAAATTAACTTTGAGAATGTTCATATAAGAAAAATCCATTCAATCCTTTTGTTACCTTCAATTTGAAGAGACTTGTTAATGTGTGCCCTCCCCCCAATGCTCCTGTTCAGTCACCACTCCCCCGATTGGTCTGGCTGCTGCTGACTCCCCCTCCCACCTGCAACTTTTGCTTTCTACTGATGACCCAGGGGGCAGTACATCCCAGTGCTGGGGGAGGGTGAAGTGAGGAGGGGACCTGCAGTGCAGCCACAGGAGCAGAGATGGGAGCCACCCACACACAGGGTATAGAAAAGGAGAGGATGCCTCCTACATGGAGGAGGCATGGGAAGGGAGGGGGAAATGTAGCCCAGGTGCCCATGGCTTGCACTCATGTGGCCCCTGACCACTTTGAAGCTAGACAGCCCTGATTTAAATTATGTTTTACTGATCAGCTGCTCTCATATTTACTAAAAATGGAACATGCAACAGGCATCTAATAAATTCAACAACCTAAGGACTGAAATCAAAGGAAATCTGACAAAAGCATGAGAACCATCCTATCAGATACCTTGACCTTATTCCAAGTATCTCTTTGATGCTAAGAATTCATAATACCAAGCTTTTTCTCTAGTCAATGACCGCTTATTCAATCTACTAGTAGAGTTTGGCCAATAACCCATTACCATTTGGATCCAGTATTGTAAACCACTCTGTAATTTTCTTCTTATTCCCTATATAAAAACATAATGCACTCATTACAGATATTCAAGCTCAGGATCTCTAGTATAAAACCTGATTTTTAAAAAATTACCAGAATTTGGAAATTCGTCTTCATATTTCTTAAACTCAAAGCTTAATAAAGAGAACTGCACTGCTGCAAGTTTACACAATTGTAAATTAAATCCTAAATTCTCATTCTACCTCCTGGAACAAGCAAAACAAAATGATAAAAAGAGAAGCTAGGTTCTTAAATCTTTTAAGAACCAGAATAGACAATACTTTTGTTTTTGTTTCACTTGCTTTCCTTATATTTTTCCACTGCCTACGAATCTGTATATCACTCAGTCTATGTCCACATAGTTAGAAGATAGAGTAATTTAGCCCAAACCTGTAAATTGCTCAAGTTTGTTGGATTTCCTTTTGTGTTAGGCTATTGTTTCATGTTACACTTCACACATGCTAACAGCACTTACAATGCTAGTGCCTGAGGGTTAAAGCAGTAAAGCACCTATTAAATGCTACCGTTGAATAATAAAATTCTGCCTTTTCAGTAAGGAGTATTTCTCAATCATATTACCTAGCATGTTGAGCTAACATTGGACTGCTCCATGGAAGTAATAAGATTAGGAAACTCCACTGGGGCGGTGAGAGGTGGGGGACAACTAACAAATACTTGCCGGGCTTCCACTCACTCTCCCATCCCACCAAAGCCAACCTCTAACACCGTAGGTCCTACAGCACAGTTAAGAGGCTGGGAACTCCAAAAAGTTGTTTGCAGCCCAGGCCCCAGCCAGTTGAAGGCACCTGTGCACTGCAGGGACTGGGACCAGCTCCCATACAATACCACAGTCACTCCCAGCCCCCATGCCACACAAGAGCCTTGAAATGTCCAGCTCCCTGCCCACCTTACCACACCAGAGCCTTGAACTGACAAGACTTCCATAAGGTGGTGAAATGGGAATCCAACAAACAGCTGTTTTTTTAGCTCCCAGCCTCCTTACTGCACCAGAGCCTTCATCCAGTTCTGGTGGGATCCCAGGGCTCAGAATGAGACTCTGGTGCAAACTACAATCTCTATTTAGATCTATATTTAGATGATAGTAAGCATTAAAGTGCGACTGCTCAAACAAACTTTCTAAATCTTATTAACGCTTAGTAAGATCTAAATATAATGTGCTAAGTGTAATATGTAACAATAACCTTTCTTGTAGGTGACCTTATTTGCTTACTTGAAATGCTTAAGTAACTTTAAAAAAAAAGAAAAAGAGATGGGCTGTCAGTAGATAAACTAAAGAGAACATTCTAGTCTAATTTAAGTCTCGAGTCACAAACAACTAACCCACAGAGTTTTATTACCAGTTCTGTCCACAAAAAAAGTATATATTATATAATATATATATTTTTTATGGACAGAGCTGGTAATAAAACTGTTGTTTAGTTGTTTGCGATTTTGATGACTTAAGATTAGGTTAGAATGCTACACATATATACTTGCAAATTTCCCATCGAGAATGACAGAGGGGAGGGACAGAGACCCACTGCCCCCTGCCGCTTCGGCCTGGGCCCACTCCCTGCTTCCCCACCGCTGCTTCAGGCCAGGTCTGCTTCCCCCCTTCCCCCTGCCACTTCAGGGCCGCTTCAGGGTGGGACCAGGGCCCACAATGGTAGTCAAGGCAGAGGTCATGTCTGCAGTGGTGGTCGTGGCAGGGCGCAGCCATCAATCAGCCCCGTCCTCTTCCCGCTCCCCTCCCTCCCTGCCAGCTGTTGTTGTGGAGGAGGCGCTCCATCCCCTGGCTCCAAGAAGCAGGGTGGGGGGTGGGGGAAGGGCAGCGCTATTGGCTTCGCCTCCCGCCCCAGTCCCTGCTACTATGGCGGTGCTCTGCCATGTGGGGCAAGGTGAGGCCCATGCTGCGCAGCCAGTACCCCACGCCCCCACCATTCCAGCCCCTCAGAGGAGCGCTGCCATGACAGTGGGGACTGTGTCTCTGTCTGTCCAGAGAACTCTGATTGGCTGCAGAGGCAACAAATCAGAATGCAAATAAAGTGTTACACATAGACAGATTAAGGCTTTTATAAATATTATAACATATACAGCAAAAGCTTTGTTATCCAGCACCCATGGGGGATGGAGGGGGTGCCGGATAACAAAATATGCTGATTAATTGAGAGGCCCAAACAGGCATCTTTGCCAGCACTCAGTAAGGGCTGTGGGGGCTCAGCAAAACTGGAAGTGCCATAGCAGGCACTTCCAGTTTCACTTTTACTTTACAAGCCAGCATGCTGGTTAATAGAGCATGCCAGCTTGTAAGGTGCCAGTTAAGGCAGCTTTTACTGTATATATGGCATTTGTTTATAACATTCTCAAATATTATTTTCAAACTGAACCTTAAATGGCAAGTAAAAACTAAAGTTGATCCTTCTGCAAACACCAAAGAAATATTCACTTGAGCAAGCAAATATATTCTTGTAAAATGTTGTTCTGATAATTGCTGCAGAAAAACTACCAGAAGTTAAAGCCTGAGATGCTAAAGAGACACACATGTGAGGAATAGTCACTTTCCTAAATTAGAATAAATGTTTTAAAATTACTGTATTTACCCAAATCCAAGACAATTCAGAATTTAAGATGAGCCCATGCTCCCTGCCCCTGGCTGGAGTAGAGCCCTAGCTGGAGCTAAAGCTGGAGCTGCAAGAGAAAAGTAAGTGGCGGCAGGGAACAAAGATTGGCGCCGGAGGGGGGAAAGCAGAGGCTATGGAGGGTAGGTGGCTGTGGCTTCAACTCCAACTCTGGGTTCAGGGTTGGAGACAGAGCCACAGTTGCTGCCCCCTCCCCTACCCACCAGCTTGTATTTGGATAGTATCACTATCCAAAATATAGCAGTTATGAGACTGTGATCCATATCAAGTCTCAAGCACACAAAACTACTAATACTACCCAATACAGGAGGAAAAAGTTACCCATCTTAGTTCCCACTCCAGTGGACTACCCTTTACCAAACAAGATTCTGATATGAGATCATGCATACAAAACCACCAACAACTGTACATAAATCAGTATAAGGCAAACATCCAGTACGAGCACCAGTCAAGGGGAGCTAGTGTTGACATGCAACTTGCCATAGAAACATTCAGTGTAAGACTAGGTTGCTATATTATCCTGAAATTTTTCTGATGTATGCAAAGCCTCTGACAAATATCACTCCCCTGTCAACAGCAGTTGGAACCGATATCAAGGGACCCAGCACAGATGATCAGACCAACGGAGTAGGAAAATTTTCAGCACTGTGCAAATTAGACCTGAACTTTGCACTGGCAGCCAAACAGGTCTTTTATTCAAAAATTTCTCTAGTGCAGATAAAGCTCAGAGAACAGTGACAAACGAACATGTGTCCTGTTTGCACTACAGCTTCCAGCACTGCTATTACCACTACAGCTGCAAGGTACTAATTTTCCTGTTTCAGACGAGACCTTTGCGTCTGCCAGCTGCCACAAAGCAATTATTACTGTCACACAGGTCATAGCATGGTAATTACTCAGGACAGGAAAAAAAAACAAAAGCACAGAAATTCCACAGTCTTACATTTAATTAAATTTCATTGCCAGTCTCTACCATTCAGCTGACTAGAGGTTTATCTAATGGTAGGAACCAGTTTTAGGGGAAAACAACAAGGTTCCTAGTTTGTTCAGATTTTTAGGAAGAATTATCTAAGTATTAATTCTTAGTCTGTGATCCAAGACTCACCAGTAGTCCACAAAGCACTTGATAGTTAAGAGTTAGCCCCACTGTGTTAGTTTTCCTTATTTCCAGTCAGCCATGATGAAGACATCTTAAAGCACTTTATAATATTCTCCCAATATTATTCTTCAAAGTAGGTAGTTACTACTGAAAATGTATTCATTTGCCAGTGGGAGAAGTCTCCCTATTAAGAAAAAGTTCCAACGCTGATCAAGTTTAATAACTGTTGATTTACACTGAAAAAAGTATCCAACCTTACAGTTTTCAGCCTTAAAGACAGCTAAGCAAACAGAAATGTATGGCTTCAAATATCATGCAAGGCCTGCAATTCATAACCGTGAACAGAAACCACCATTGAAAGAAGTTGGAAAGCCACAAATAGTAAGGCTATCTTCCTCATTTATGAAACTGTATCTGCCATGAGATGCCCTGTGTGACATTTTTGAACATTTACAGTACAAAAGCTAAGTGTAGCCTCTGAATTAATCAGGAGCCATCTGAAGTAGCACATCCAGGAGGCGAAAAGGGGTGCAGAACAAAGGCAAGGAAGGGGCAGAGAAGGGGATTGCAACCACATAACTGCACTCCCCTGAATCTGCTCCTGAATAACTATACTTATTGCTCTGAAATATTATCATAATATTAAGCCAAGCCAATATTTTTAATTCTTTAAAAGGAAGATAAAAGCTAAATTAAACGCACTCAACGGGTAAACCATTAAACATTTCAACTACAATGGACTGTTCCTGAGGCAATAAAGATTAAGACAGCTGTAAGGAAATGAGCATTTGTGCTCACATGTAACTGCTGAGACAACATGGCAAAGAAGAATGGGACTTTGTGTGTGTACACACACACACACACACACACACACACTTAACAGGAGAGCTGATCAAGACTACTTTGAAAACTGACAGTCTGGGACCAGACTATACCTAATAGGAGGCTGCATTATCTAGGGGTAACCACTGTATAGGAACCAGTTCTGCAGACCACCACCACCAGTTGAAACAGTATTGTTTGAGAATCTACCTTGAAAAATTCCAGATCACTGAATCTCCACAATGCTGTGTCTGGAACTACCAGTCACTGTGTACAACATTGACTAATAGTCATTTTTGGTTTATGTCAAAGCAAACTACAGGAAATTGTTTTTGTTATTTACCTACATGTTGCAAATATCATTTATCTTAAAAATAATAAACTTGGCTACAATGTCTAATAGTTTTGGTTAGGATTCTGGATAAAGAGTGTGCAGCAATACATGTTGAAATGGGAACAAACAAGTTTGCTCTTTCTTTTAGATAATAACAATACATTAATCCGATTTCCCGTACCCCTTTCCATCATGTCCTTTTTTTCTCCCCAATGCTACTCTTCACATCCCTTCTGGTCAGCAAGGATCTTCACCCTACTAGATAACTACAATAACTTCAGTTTTCCTAATACAACTAAGGCAAACACAACTGTCTTAGATGATGTAATTGTAGTAGATGGTCAGCATGAAATAGACAAGGAGACAGTGGAATTAAATGATTCAGCAGGCCTTAAGAAAAACAACAACAAACAATTTTTTTAAATTAAATATTCCCCTGTCACCTGGCTGACAGCTCCGTTTAGTTTGCTTTCTGGTTTTATTTTAAACCCACTGCATGTAAATCTTGTAGCTTTTCTGCTTCAGCTAAAGAGAACAAGAAGCTGAGGATGGATCAATTGCTAGAATGCAGCTTAAACACTGTGGTTAAAGAAAGTCGGCACTGAGAGACAGGTCCAAATATTCACAGCACAGATAGCAACAGAAATTACCACAAAATGACCATGCAAGTCACGCGCAAGCAACAGTTAACAGAATTTCGTAACAAGAAAAAAAAAAAAACCAGCATAGCCATGCATTGGTAATACTACAATATTCTTGCCCTCTGGCCTGCCGTTCTAATACTATTTACATAAAAATTATACAGTACAACCTCATTATAACAAACCATATTTATAGAACGCTCCCCATCCTTTTAACAATCCTAACAGCAGGAACCAATCTCTTCATTATCATGATGTACAAAAATGACTAGCCCTATTATAGAGAACAACCTCTTTTAATGAACTTTCTTTCCATCCCATGGGGGTTCATTATAATGAGGCTGCACTGTACTGAAATACCATCATGCTAATCCTTTGAGATCTTATGTCAATATCTTTATTCTTTTTAATTATGCTGAAAACTCTTTTGGGCCATCTTTCATTTTCTATGGTGCGCAATTAAAAAATAGAGAACGTGTACAGTATATTCCATTTCCATGCAACCCAGATAAGTGCAGGATTTGCTTAACTATATAACCCAATGCCAGCCACAATTTGCTGCCTAATGCTTCCACTATAACAAACTTCCATTCTCTGCATATCAGTTAAATTAACACATTTTCTAAGTGCACAGCATTTTCAGCAACACTATCATCTCTGTAACTTAATTGTGCTTGTAGAGTACCTTTAACTGTATCTGTCTACTTTATAACTAAGTGGATATGTCTACAAGTGCAATTAATGCATCTGGATATACTTTGGATCAAAATAAGCCAAAGTAGACTAATTCTGATGTCACCACCTATACACATGTTTAAGTACAGTAATTTACTGCACTGCTGGATACTTGTATCTGACAGGATTATCCAGCAGCACATTAAATTAGGTTACTGTGCCCTAACTGTCACGCACGTGTACATTATGATGCCTTACTGGGCAACAAATCAGTCTGCTTGCACAGTAAAGCATCTTGTGTAGATATGCCCTATGTATGCTATTCAGGTACTCCAGAAAGAGTGAACGGGAAGTACCTGTCAAAGGGCCACTTATGCACAGACCAGCAAGGTACTGTCCTTCTCTACATAAGAAAGTTTCATTTGAAACAGTAATCAGGAGGCAGTTTTGTGCAAAGTTGGATCATTCTGTCTAAATTAAGTTCAGAGACGCTTTTGATATCTTTCTTAAGAGACTGTTTTTAACTTAATACAAGTTTCCTGCTGAAAAGCAACAGGCTAACACTAACAATGATAAACCCTTCCTTGGGGGTCAGTAGCAATGATTCTCAGTGGTAAGCAGGAAGGGTGGGGGGAGGTTTTTGCGCAGGGTGGGGGTTGCAATACAAGTTTCCTGCTGAAAAGCAACAGGCTAACACTAACAATGATAAACCCTTCCTTGGGGGTCAGTAGCAATGATTCTCAGTGGTAAGCAGGAAGGGTGGGGGGAGGTTTTTGCGCAGGGTGGGGGTTGCAAGAGGGGTTGGATAATTTCTTCTTTTTTTTTTTTTTTTTTAAAAAGAAACAGGTTTGTTAGCGATCCTTGGCTGCTTTCTGAAGACCTCAGCATGTCAGTGATTTGCAAGCTGAATTCAGTATCAGAAATCATCAGTTAGTTATATCCCATGTCTGCTTTTCCCACATCATATTATATGCTCTGAAAACCAAAACATGAATCTGGTAGAACTCAATAAGTCAATTATAATTCAAATTCTCTCTATTGCAGTTTCCACTGATATAATTTCCAAACAGTATTTTAGGACAGTGGTCTCCAAAGTGAGGTATGCAAGATGATCCACTGGGGTGTGGGAAGAAAATATTAGAACTTCTATTTATATTTATTTTTTATCTAAAAAAATAAGAAAGAAATTAAGCTTTACTAATATTTAATATATGGATCAACACTGGCGCCCTCACTCGGTCCATGTCACACAGTCATGTGTCACATACAGTATGCAAGGTATCCTGAGGGAAGAGTGGGAGTTCCACATACATTAGGGGCGCGCGCTCAAAAATTTTTTTACTGATAAGGGTGCGCGATCAAAAAAGTTTGGAGATCACTGTTTTAGGATATTAAACATTCTACTTCAAGAGACAGGACATTTTAAAGGAATGATATGAAGATTAGAATCTCTATCCCTAGAAATTTTCAAGAGGAGGATATAGACAGATATACTGGGATAGCTTAGTTAGGGATGATCCTGCTTTGTACAGGGCTGGACTGATGACCTCATGAGGTCTCTTCCAGTCCTACTTTCTATGATCCTATAACTTACAAGCCTATCTGTACATTCTGTATCATCTTTGCTTTGGTTCAGAGTCATCAAACTTCTACATGGGCAGGGGCTGTACCCCCTGCAGGCTGCACCAGCGGATGTCACACAAAGGCCACACAAGGGTAAGCCACAGACCCCCTGGGCAGCCGGCCCTATGGGCACACACGCCTGCACTATTCACCCACATGGGTGCTCCCTCTCCCCCACACTACACCATGCACCTATGCAGCCTGAGATTCACTGCACTTCCCCCTCAGGCAGGGGTAGGACAAAAGCTGAAGGAGTGAGGGGGATCCCACCGACTGCAGCCATTGCTACAGCCAGAGCGATTGAGGAACAGCAGCTGGGAAGTAGCCTGGGGCCCCTTGCAGGCTGCATGAGGCCCTGGCACCAACAGTTGGTAAGCCCTGCTTGGGTTTGCAGATTTATCATGCTATACAGAGAAGCATATTTTTGTTACCTGCTGTGTTTACCTAAACAACAAAGAAAGCCAGCAATGCTTTAAACGTTACCAAAATCCTTCACCTGGAACATTCACTAACTTTCAGTGCCCTCCTGGCTCACAAAAATGGAAAGTGAAAAAACAGAGCAACATGTGCACAGATAATGTGTGCATACCCACAAACCAAAATCTAATTCATGTGTAAAATTGCCGGGTAGCACAGAATGGCTGCTTAGTTTCCTCTCTCTCTCTCTGGTAGACTAAGAGGGAAATATGAAAAAAAAAGTTGCGGGATTTTTTAGAAACTTTAACTGTGGGAGAAAAGGAATAATTTAAAGGACTGCAAGACCCGCCCATACTCCTTTAAAATATGTTCCTGCAAGGTATTTTTATATAGCACACACTTAAATCATTAGAACAAAACACAATTCCTAATGTTGCAATTTTTTAGTTATGAGCTTCCCAAAATAATGATTTAACACAAAGCTTGAAATTCCTATTTCATATGTATATTTTATATGAGGCAGATATGATTCTTAAATTTATGTCCAATGGGAAAAACCCATATTTGAAAGTCATGTCTCAGTAACAGGATTGCCTATTCCAATTCACTGCTTGGCTGCGTCCAGACGAGCGCAGCCATGCAATATGTTTAGCTGTTCTCCAGATACCCAGGGGTCAAAAAAAACCCACAGAAAAAAAAGCTGAGTGGTGTACACGGTGGCAATGTGCGCCACCCAAAGCCAGAGCCTGACTCCCTAGAGCCACACTCCACTGCCAGCCAGGCTCCATAAGGTAGGATTGTCACTGCTGTAGCCCAGGGAGGCCCCTAGGTAGAGGCTGCTGGGACCGCCCAGTGCTGGTCACAGCCTTCCCTACCCCGCCCAGGGCAACTTGCCACGTGCCAGAGTGCACGTGCCACAGGCATTCCCCAGGGACAACTAGTGGCGGCACAAGGTGTGCCACCACTACTTGTCCCTGGGGAACCAAACATCCATGCACATCTGGACAGGGCCCTTGAGACGTTTTGTGCAAGTCATGTTTTTAACATGATTTCCTTAAGGCTATGGTGGAGGAGGGGAAAAGAAGGGAGGGCTGTGATTATATACCTCCATCTTATGAAAAATTACAAGACTGACACTGTCCAGGTCACTCTATTTATTGGATTCTTAATGTCTTATTTGAGAATCAGAGAAGCTTACAACGAACAGTGGTATATGGACTCACAGCTAACATGTAAACTACAGGTCCAATCTATTGCATAAAGAAGGCATGTCAGCTCTGAACACCACAGAAATGTAACACACTAGTTATAAATAATGAATAAGGCCTTTTATTTTTCCCACGTGAATCTGGCCATAAAGGTAGTGACTGTTGTCCCAATGCCTGAACAATATGGGGTCCAATTATCTCAGGATACAAACACATAGTACATTACTCTAAAGTTATTTGACTTTGTTCTGAGGTAAAAGTGGATCAGAAATGTGATCTCCAGCCTTACACGGACATGAGTCACTCCATTATCTATATGCTAACATGTATTAATCTGGTGTGTCAGCCATGAGTCTGTTCTCCTGGTTTGTTTCATTCCAGAATGGCCATTTGCTCAATGCAGGTCAGCTCCCCCACTGACATACTGAACTAGCACAGAGAGCAAGCCTGCAAAAGCTTATAGGTCTCCTGGTCATAGGTCTGCTTCATACTACTACAGAGTATCATCCCTAGTAAATTACTCAGGGTAACCATAACGCATGCTTACACCATTAAAGATCACCCCTTCTTCCTTATGTCCCAGTGCAGCACCCAAAGACATTCAATAATATATTGATCTGAAAGGTGCAATTACAAGGAGCCACAGGTAAGGCATCTTCACAGCCGGAGTCTATTAGCAACTTGGTACATGAGTCCCAATCTGTCCCTTTTCAGTGAATGGTGCAAGACTTTCTACTTACTTCCCTAATATTTCACTAATTACCTTCATTTTCCATTTTAACTTTCCCTAAAGGTTAGCTAATTCAATATTGCAAGCGAGGGTGAGAGTATATACTGCCTAATACAGAGAGACTTTAAAAAGTATGCCCATATTTCAATGGGACAGGGACTCAAATGCCTGTAACAATCTATCACAACTGAGATCCTTACAGTGGTTAGTTTCCATTATCACATGCCAGGGCAGATCCTGGACTTTACAAGAAGTGGGCACAGGAGCAACAACAAGCGCTGCAGGATTGGCTGCACCCAGACTCCTGCCCTCTCCTCAGAGGGTAGACAGACTGTGCCAGAAAAGGAGCGGCATGGACTTTTTTGAATCCTGAAGAAGATAAGAATTCCCCCCTTTCCATACCCTCCCTGCTCAGAGGCACATCTGCCCTCCTCCCCTGCCTGCCATTGCCAGTGTCCCCACTGTCCCAAGGGTGAGGGGAGCTCAAGCCCTAATTCTGCAGAGCTGGGTGGCAGCTGGGCTCAGCCTGGGACAGTGGCAGCAGTGACAGATGGGTCCCCCTTGCTGCCTAATCCACCCAGGTGTCACCCACCAGTTCAGGAGCAGACATGGGGAGGGGGATGCTGCCTGCCCCCCCCCCACAACCACTACTAAGGGCTGAACCCAGCCCCTGCACAGCCCAGCTAGAGCAGAACACAAGCTCCCCTCATCCCCAGCACAGCATACACACCAACAGTGGCAGGTGGGGGACTGAGGAATGGAGTGGATGGGAATGGGCTTTGGAGCACAGAAGGTAAGTGGGGGGGGGGGAACACGAGGATTCTTACCTTCTTTGTGACTAAAAAAGTTCCTGGCCTTCCTGGCTGCTGCTTCTGCCATGTAGTCAGAAAGCAGGTTGCAGCCTCTGGATCCATCTCTAAGCCATGCAGACTTTTTCAGACTCTGGATCACATTCTAATAGATATGTCCACTGGATCATTTCCTTTCCTATTCATGATCACCTGGTATCTTTGGGGAAATTAATGCTTACATAGATAAACTTGTAAAAGGAGAACTTATTGTATTAAATATTTTAAAGCAATTTCACAGATTAAAAAAAGGAATAATGAATGTTGTGTGCCCACCCAACCCTTAGACACTACAGCTTAGGATTCCAGCTCTGAAAACACAAATACTTCTGCTTCTTTTGTTATAGGCTAAGCACTAGAAAAATTCCACATGGCTATTCTAACAGATCACATTTTAGCTGTTTAGAAGCACAGATGACTTCTAGATACAATTAATGTTTTTTCCTCCTGTGGCCACGGACATTATATCTGTGCCTTTCTCCCAGCACAAAAAGAGAGCCTACAGCTGTTCCCGGGGTTTCTTGTGGAAGAGAACCAGGTCGTCCACAAGAAGATTCTACCTCTTCCATCCAGGAAGATCTCTCCCCTCCTGTACTAACTTGAATGGCTGTACACTTCTTTCAGGTGTTGATGACCCCTTTATACAAATCCTCTGTTCTCCTTCCCTCCCATCAAAGGAGAGGAAGACAGAGCAAGCACAGGTTCCTTGATAGTTCAACCAAGGGTGGACTGTCAGGAAGCCCAGTAGGATCCCCAACATGGAAAATTCCCCCACCCCTATCCAGCTACTCATCTGACCCATGGGATGGGTGGAGATGGAGGTAGGGAGGGAGGCATTCTCCTGCAGCAGGAATCTTCAAAGGGCTTTGGGAGAGCTCTAGCCCCAGGCATCTGCCTCCCACTCATGCACTTCTCTGGGTTGACCCAGAGGAATATAGGGAGAAGAGAGCAGTTCTCATATAGTGGGAACCCTGGGACTGTACATCTCAGGGATCTAAAACAGTGTTTTGTAGATTTACAATACAATTCCAAAACTGTAGCCACTCAGATGACAGCTATACTCAAACCCCAGTCCAACCTACTACACAGACAACAAGAAGACTCAGGCCCCACTCTAACCTCGTGACAAGGACAACTGAATCCCTCTGGTCATCACTTACAGCCCCCAGCTTGAATACCTTATACCAGGGATGGTCGACCCCTGGCACACATGCCACAAGTGGCACAGGCAGCTGCTTAGTGTGGCACACAAGCCCTGGGTACTCAGTAAAGGGAGGTGCTGGAAGAGAAGCAGGGGGGCTCAAGACTTTGGTGGCATGGAGCAAAGTGGGGGCAGAACACTATTGGGAGAGGAAGCATCAGATGTCACTGCCAAGAGCCCAGTTAACACTTTCCAGGTCCCACAGCAGCCATCAGAAGTCATGGCTTTGGATTCGCACTCACAACATAAAACAGCAATGGTTGAGGGGATAGAGAATGGGTAACCAGGTTCTTGGTGGTGACATCTCTTGCAGTAGCATCCTACCCCTGCTCTGTTCTTTGTGGTGTGGCTGTGGCCAGAGGCTTGAGCCCCCCTGCCTTCATTTGAATACCCCAGGGTGCAAATTATCAAGTATGTTTCAGAAGCAGATATAAGAAGGAAGGAATCAGTGCTGCATTTAGGAAGGGAGTGGGATGTAATGCAGCAGGCCTGCCAAAAACATTGGCCATTGTTGCTTTAGATCCATCATTAATGAACTCTGACCCCTACTGGAAAATTACAACCATCCAAAGATCCTGGCACAGACTAGCTAATTTTAGTTCTCAACAAGCCACCAGGTCTTAATACAGACCCATATGCCATCTGTGCCCCATCCTCAACACAGACCGTATTATCACTAAACCAAGCCACATTAATTAGCATATCTGAGATTATTCATCTGCTCCTCTATCAACATCATGTATGCCATTACCAGTATACAGTGCCCTGCTGCAGCCAATATTGAACAGACTTATCTGAAGGAATGAATGGAAGCTGATTTGATATCAATTCCAGAAATAAGCAAAAGCCTGTGGCAGAACACTTTAACTTCCCTGGGTGTTCAATCACTGACCTTTGAGTCAACAGTCTTTAAACAAAGTGAAAAAAAAATGTAAAAGACCAATTTAAATGCAAAATTGCAGAACAAGAAATTATCCACAAACTCAACTGCATTAACCATGGGAGTATGGGTTCTCATCTCACTGCCTGAACTAGCTCTCAACTCCACTGGCCCCCAAGGTGTTAGCTGCCTCATTCATCTCAACTGATCTAATAAACCCACTCTCTCTCAGCAACATCTACTCTGCCCTGTTCCCCTCTATAAAAACTGTTTCTTTTCTGCCAGTCCATTCACAGCATCTAAGTAGGCTGTTGTATTTGAAAGCTTTTGCCTCTCAAAACCAGTGTTTACAGACATGCTCCTAGAAGGAGGGGAGGTGGGTGCTTTAATTAAAGCAGCTCTGAGAGCCACTCTAATTAAAGCACCCAAAGCATCATATGCATCAGCATCCCTGTGCTGAAAAATGGCGGCAGTGCACTTTAACTAAACCTCAATGAATTAGCTTTAGTTAAAGCATCCCTGCTGCCATTTTTCAGTGCAGGGATGCTGATACATGTGACACTGGAGTGTGCTGCTGCCCAATAATTTGTGTATACACACCATAAGATGCCACCTTGCTCTACCTTCTGACTGACTTCAGACCTACCTCTCCAATAGATTTGAGTTAGTAAAATCACTGTAGGACAGTAGGTTATCTTTCTGTCCTTCTTTAAACACTGTTATAAACATGTCAAGCATCAAGTTTCGCAGAAAGAGTGCAGTGTCCTAAGAATCACACACTTTGTGCCTTCCAAAAATAGAAAAAGTCCACATAACATCAAATTATAGGGTCAGTTGTCACTGATAACAAGATCAGACCACTTAAATATAGCTTTTCCTAAAACTGAGTATAACGTGTGGGTTATTTTGTACCATATGAGCTGCCCAGCAAAACCACACAGCGCCACCAAATAGAAAGCCTGGGTCCAAATTTGAAGCCTGGGTATATTTCACCTTGGCTTACACAAGAAGCAGTTTTCAAAACCAGGAATAGCAAAATGCATCCTCCTGAATTCTCTACTACAGTATTTTCTTGCTTAAAGAAAAACTTGCATGGGTTAATTTTCAAAATGGAAAAAAAATTTAAATGATTTGCCAGAGGTTACTCAGAAGCTTCAAACAACACCGAGACCACAAACCTTTAGAGGTGACATAAATCTATCTTACCCACTAAACAACAGCACTTCTCACACAAAAGGGTTCAATTTTCTGAATTTAGATCAGACAGAATTAATAATTCCCAACCATCTTTGTAAAGTGTTGAAGATACACAAATGAAAAAAAGCACTACCTCCTTCTAAAGCATTCCAATTAGCATTTTTCAAATGGTGTAACTAAACATTTGTCTATGCAGCAAACTGAAGTGTGAGGGTAGCATGATTAGGCCTCCCTTGGCTAGCTCAAGTCTCTTTATCATAGGTAAAAATCAGTAACCAAGATGTTGTGGCATGTCTTCAGCAGAATCTAGCAACACCAAGAGATGCCTGTCAGAGACCTCCAAGTGTTAACTCAGGTTTCTGCATCTGCAGTATTACTATTACTAGAGCTTTGTAGTATCACACTTCTGTATTGCTGTGCAGACCTTTGCAAAGGGGCATGGAAGGAAACGGGCTGGCCCAGAAGGCTTGAGCAGCAGGGAAAGAAACCCCTTAGCCCTCAAGTTCTGGGTCCACTAAGAAATTGTGATACTATAATCTAACTAATACTGGATGAGAAAATAATTTAGTTAACAAGACATGCAGTCTATATAAGCAACATATGCATCTTATCAACTGTGCTTTCAAATATATAAGGCTTTGAAGAAACTATTTTAGCTCCCTTATTTAATAGTCATATTATACATATAGCATTTATATATTTTTGAAACATTGTTTTCATTCATCCACATATAAAAAATGAAAAATGTTAAAAAACCCATACAATTCCAAAGCATATATACAAAAACACCAATTCTTTAAAATATCAGTTAAATGATAACAACACAGTTTCATATCACACATATAGAATCAAACACTGGAAATAAAGAAAAAAGGTTGTCATAAAGCCTGCATTGCATAAGCCTGCATAAGGATGTATTAAGTATAAAGAAATGCATGTTTTATAGTAAAAAAAATCTTAAGTTTAAGCCACAATAAGAAACTGGTATTCCTTCACTAAAACTCACATGGTAAAATCTTGGGGAGTGGGGGAGGGGGCAGGGAGGTGTTAAGAGAATTTTTATATTTGCCATACTTAACATGCAGTTTTCCAAACAGAGATGATTTTACCATAAATCACTTGAGTTACACACTTCCTGTTAAATCACGTTAATCCTAAAAGGCATTTAGGATTATAAATGCACTACCAAAATGCCAGTGTCAATGAATAAATACTAACTGATAATATTCCCCATTTAACAATAGTCTTTAAAAATGTACTGAACCAAGATAATAACAATTCTTTAAAAAGAGCAATATGCAGCTTGGACCTAGGGCTGTTGCACTGTGATGAGATTTCATTAGATTGATAAGCACACATTTGCAGTACATAGTATATTTTGTTTCATGATTTATTTCTTACTTGGATTTTGTAGATTAGGCAATTAATAAGGTAGTTATTTTTTTTAGCAGCCTTTAACTTTTTTTTATTTATAAAAGTTTTATTTGCTATTACATTTTAAATCTAAAAGCAACCTTTTGAAGCTATTTTGGTGCCTATAAAGTGGAACTAGTCCCCCTGTAATATCTGCATATTTTATGAACCCAGATGCCAAAATGTATTCTTAGATTTTCTCGGTTGATTATTTAATCATGTTTTGGTTATATATCAACAAACAAACAGTTTGGGAGAATGTGGTTAATTTGTGTTGCATCTTTAATACTACCAGCCATGTACATAGTGGAACAAAGAAGACGCCTAGAATTTACAGAAAGTCATGAGGCAATGTGTACATTTTGATAAAAATCTTATTTCAGAGAACTGAAGTCACCAGGAAATAAGGAATGGTCTATAAATGATCTTTTATCAAGAACTTCTTTGTCGTATAGCTTGATTATGTACAAGAGAAGTTTTCTGGCATGCTGTATCCAAAACAAGGGAGGGGGAGGAGTTTGGGAGGTGTTTTTTGGTTCTTTAATTGTCTGGGGAACAGAAATCTTCAGCTCATTCTCTATTAAACTCCATCTGAACTAAATTAATACACTTTTCATACAGTGAAGTAGCATATGAATAACATTTCATTAAAATGCTGCTACCATCATTTAAATAATGGAATTACATTTTACTTCAACCAGATAAAATCTCGTTAAATTTCCTGGAATATCCTGAAAGACCTTACCCTTCCTTTTGCATGCTTTTTAATGCCCGTTTATCATTACAGTTACACATCCTAAACATAGATTTTGCAAAGTGGCCCTGTCCTTTTACCGTAATGGAATTCAAGATATTTTCTTAAATTCATGTAAGAGACATTAATCCTAACAGCTTTAGTCAGACCAGATCTACTCATGTATGAGGTCATTTAACTTGTACAGAAGCATCAACAACTGAACAGGAGGCAGGGCGGTACTAACTCTCCTTAACCTTTGTCCTAAACCTCAGGGCACGCTAGTCAACTGAGTTTCTTTATTTCTGGTTTCTGTTTTTACAGAAGTTTCTTCTAGTTAATGTCTCAAATTGCAGCAAGGGAAGTTTAGGTTAGATACTGTACTAGAAAAAAACTCTCTCACTAGGAGGATGGTAAAACACTGTAACAGGTTATGAAGAGACATGGTTGAGTCTCTATCCTTGGAGGTTTTTGAGACCCAGCTACAGCAAAGCTTCGGCTGGGATGATCTAGTTGGGGATGGTCCCGATTTGAGCAGGGGGCTGAACTAGATCATTGTTTCTCAACCCATAAGTCACAAGAATATATGAAAGAGTCATGAGCAAACTTTAAAAATGGATCAACAAACTTTAAAAATGGATTCTCCTTTGAAGGAGAAAAATGTGGGAAATTGCCAGCCTGCAAGGGGCTGCTTGGGGCCCACACACGGTGGGGCGGGGGGCAGCAGGTCAGGAGCAAGGGGCACTGGGTTGGGACAAGCCACTGACATTTCCAAATGAGCCCTGGTCCAATAAGGTGGAGAACCACTGGATGACCTCCAACAGTCCCTTCCAACCAGCATTCCCTCTAAGCTGCACGGCCATGCACACGCACCTGGCAGCCTGGTATAAGCATGCCCAACCCCCATTTTCTATGGCTATGAATCCCCCACCACAAGAGACTGGATTGCAGACACGCTGGATAACAAAACCAGGCAGGAACTGGTGCACAGGAAACACCCGGTCATTCCAAGCAGGGCCAGACAGGCACAGGCGAACAGGGTGCCCCAGACAGAAAGGAGGCCATAAAATAGTCATTATTATTATTATCATCATCATTCTGTCTGGTGAAGGGGGGCCTGATACTATATATTCGCCCTAGGCCACCTGGAGTCAAGGGACAGCGCTGATTCCAAGGGTGGCAACTATTGGTTTGAAGAGCCCGTTGTCAGGCAGGTTTTCAAACTCTTCTCCCCCTTCCACTGACAGAGAGATGTCTGTGCCCCGCTCTGCCTGCCCGGGGCCTCTCCCACAAGGCTCAAGCCCAGGGGCACTCAGCACAGCCCACCCGGGACACCCAACCCCGCCAGGCCCGCGCCCTGCGGATGAGGCGGCGGGCAGTGCCCGGGACTCACCCAGCACGGCGCGGAGGTGCTTGAGGCGGGTCAGCACGTCCTTCTTCGGGTCCAGCGCTTTCTGTGTAGATTTCTTGACATCCGCATGGCCCTTGCGGGAGAACATCCCCGGGGCCGGGGCGCCCGGCTGCAGCGGGGGGCGACGGAGGCGGAGTGGGAAGGGCACAGACCCCCCGGCTCTGCAGGGGGGAAGTCCCTACGCGGCAGCTCCGGCTCCTGCTGCCGCCCCCGCTCCGGAGTGGGCGTGTAAACACGGAACTGGCGCCGCCGCGGTTCCCCGACTGCGCAGCCGCCCGCGCCCACCCCCGCCCCTTGAGCGCCTGCCCGCCCGTCCCCCACCGCGCAGGGCATCCGCCGGGACACACGGGGATGGAAACGGGACCGGAGCCTGCCGCCTCTGTGACCACCACCCTGACACCCCCGGGCAAGGACCCCCTCAGTGGGCGCCAGGACTACATCCCCCGGCATGCAGCGCGGCGGGACGCGCGCCGCCGAAGCGCGCTGCATGCTGGGAGTTGTAGGCGCCGCGGGACGGGGAGCGCCCGGGTCTTCGTGCCGCGGGGAGTCTTGACCCCCCTCCTAGCACCGTGGGCTGTGGCGTGTCCCATGAGACCCCTGTGACCTCCGTCCTTCCCCCTCACTCCTAATTACAGGCAGCAAGGGGGTGGGTGTAGTGGCCTGCAGTTGCCGTAACCCACCCGAGGAATAGGGCTCTTGGGGCACATTTACACGTGCTTTAGCCTATTTTAATGGGCATTAAAACCTCGCTAAAAAAAAAATCTGTACTCTTTCGTTAATGTTCATTAGACAAGCTAATGTGCATTTTCCTAGTACCTTAAAGTGGAGGTACTGGACTTAATGCTAGGGTGGCCATCATAGAGGACAGTCTAGTTGTCCTCTATTATATGAAACTGGATGCCTTTATGTCCTCTATTTTTCTCTTCCCCCTCCCCTCCACACTTGCTACAGCACTGCTCAAGGGCAGGGCTACATGTGCATTAACGCACATTAGTTAATGCACATTAAGTCTTGTACCTTGAGTGTAGGGAGCCCTGCTCAGGGCTCTTTCCATGGGCAGCTGCTCCATGGGCTGCCACCATGGAAATGGTCTGGTCCCCTTTGGCAGTAACTGGAGTAGCTCTTTTCTTCAAAAGAAAAACAGAGGACATAAAGGCATCCGGTTTCGTATCAATAAAGGACCGAGTAGCATGGCCACCCTACTTAATGCGCATTAACTAAAGTGTATTACTGCACATGTAGACATGCCCCAACGGTAGTGCTGAAGGAACAAAGTTTGGTGCCCAGAGCCCATCCTCACCCCGCACACAGATTCAGGCAGCACCCCCTGCCACCCATGCTTGCCTGGAAGTGCATGCAGTGGCAGGAACTACCCTCCCCCCATTTCTATGCCCCCCCACAAATAAGCTGGTCCCTTGCTTAAGCCACAATGCTAGGCCTTTGGCAGAGAGGGAGTAGGAGCTCCTAAACCCCTCTGTACCCCTGCTCCAGCCACAAGAGGAGAGCACAAAAATATATTGCCCTGGCATTGTGACAGAGCCACCAGGCTTTGTGTGTGCTTCCCATGACCTATGGCCCCATGCTTTACTGGAATGTTTCTCAACCATCTCCTTTTGGTAGCAAAGTAAAAAAGAAAATGTTCGTGACTTCCTTATTCTTACCCCAAGAATAAAAAACAGAGCAAAACAATGTCAGGTAACAGCGGTCAAACCAGGTTATGCCTACAAAATTTGTGTGCAGCTAGAGGTTGGCAAAGAACAATTGACCTTGATGGGTTTTGAGGGTTGGAGTTTTTCTTTTGTTTTACACTGGAATAACATTTGTGTTGTTGTTCAGCCCCCTCAGGGTCCTAAGCAGCCAATTGGGAAATGCTGGTCTAATTAATGAAGCCAAGAAGTATTAATAAAGATGAGCATGCCCCAGGGCTACATTGTAGCATTCTGTATGCTGCACCCATGCTACCATTGTCACAGGGACCTCCTCAGAAGGGTGTTTTATCTCCACTCTGCTCCAAAGCACACATTTTCTTGCAAAAACTGAGTGTTTGTGCTCATAATTCCCATATGTGCACAAATTACTTTGCAGGTGTGACCTAACTACTCGTCTTTGAAAACCCAGCCTTATGTCAGACCTTTTGGAAACCAACTGGCAAACATTCAAACTAAGCCTAATAAGGCTATAGGGATCATTACATATACATTATATAATAAATTATACTGTATCTGTGACTGGAATTAGGATCACCAGTTGGAATTTACACATAACTCATTGGCTAGAGTAAACTCACTCAAGCTTTCAGTGGCTGCTTCCACTAAAATGCATAAAAAAAATACTATTATGTTGTAGTATTTTACAAAGCAGAATTTGGTCCAAAGTTCCAGCTCAGAATATTTTATGATCTAAGTCTCCTTTAAGTAGACTGCTGAGCAGAGGTGTTAATGTTGATAGACTCCAATGCAAGAACAAGTTTGTTGGTTGTAGCTGTGTTGCTCTGACATAGGCAGACAAGGTTCTTTGGGTAGATGTGATATCTTCTATTAGACCAACTAAATAGTAGGAAAAAATGTTCTTTGCAAGCTTTCGGGCACAAACACCCTTCTTCAGGCATTGGAGAGCACCTGCTGTTGGTTTGGGTGCTCTCCTTGGTAGATTACAAGCCAATATGCAAAAATGCATTTTCACAGACCTACATTTTTGTATATTGGCTTCTAATTTACCCAGGAGAGCACCCAGACCAACAATAGACTCTCTCTCCAATGCCTGAAGAAGGGTGCTTGCAAAGAACAATTTTTCAACTAGTTAGTTGCTCTAATAAAAGATATCACATCTACCCAATACAGGAACAAAGCTTTTAAAATATACCACTATGTCCTCCTATACAAGCAAATGCAAGTCAGCACCTTCCTTTTTCATATTACTAAACTATGAATCACAGGACAGAATTGGAGCAATAAAATGTGATTTACTGGGGTCCTAAGCGCATAATCCTGAGCTGCTCTAAGGTTCTTCCAAGACAAAGAGCCTGAAACTGGTGCTGGGGCATATAATTCAATATGCTGTAACCCTTACTCATTGCCAAATTGCCAAGATGTGGTACACACCCAATGGTAATCAATGGGCATAGTTTGCTTCTTGGCAGAAGACCAAAGCTCAGCAAGAAGGAAAGGTTGAATTTTAGCCACATTTCTCTGGAAATCCTTCCCTGTCTGACTTCCTGTCAGCTCGCTCACTTTTGGTAAGCCAGTGTGTTGGAAGTCATAGCTTCCAAAGTCTGTGGGTCTAAGGCAGCCTACCAACTGGTCTACCATGGAGCCCCACCTCCATTCCCATATGTGCCGAATTTCAACATGCTCAGTTTCCATTCCAAACCAGAATGAAAACCAAAGTTCAAAAAACCAAAGTTCAAACCCTCCAGGAAACAAAGTACTTTTTTCACCTGGTTATATTGCACCAGTTTAATTGAATTGTCTTTAAACCAATTAAACCAGTGCAGCATTCTCATACCCACTCAGTTTGTTCTCTGCCCCAAACTCTGCAGTGCTTCTTTCATTGTGGATGGACATAGAGGCATGGGGATGTTGAGAAAGTCTCTGCTCTTCTCACTTCCCCACAACCACTTTTGTAAAGGGCAGTGGCAGTACCAGAGTGAGTCTCTGCTCATTCTTCCACGCATATCCCACCTCAGTGCCTGTTTTTTTCTCCCTTGGGCTGGGGAAATTGCCTTAGCAATTCTCCTGTTGACTGATGCTTTCTTTTCAGACTTCTTTTGCTGCCTGTCACTGGGGTTCCTTCCTACTTTTCCTCCCCTGTGTAAAAATAGGAGTCCAAAAAGCAGGGGTTGGCAATTATTTGGGCCTCAGAGCCACACAGGGAGTTCTGGTGAGCTGTCGTAGGTCAAGTCAACACACTTATCTCCACTGCCAACGCAACGGCTCACCCAAACTCCTTAAGTGACTCTGCTCCCTGCTTGGCTGCATGGCTGGGATGGGGCCATGGCAGGGCAGGAGTGGGAAAGGCAGGTGGGGCTGGGATCATGGGGAGATGACTGCTCAACAGAACTGGCACTTGTCTCAGGGGCATGCAGGTAGTGGATCGCAGCTCTGCCCCAGCCCTGGCCCCATGCTGTCACTGCCCTACTATCCCAGGATCATCATGGAGACCTTACCCATGCAACTGGAAACTGCACAAGTAAGGCGCGTGGCTGGGCAGGTGGGATGGGGCTGCAGGCAGGTGGGGAGCTGCGTCCGGGGCCAGAATTTTGGGGCAGTGATTATGAGAGGCCGAAGCAGAGCCCTGATCCACTCCTCGCACACCCTTGCCTGTGGAATCCATGCCTGTCACAGGGGCATATAGGGAGTGGATTGTGGCTCTGCCCTGGGCATCAGCTCCATGCTGTCACTATCCCAAGATCCTGCCCTGGGACCCAGACTCACCTGTCCATCCCACTCCCAAACACTGCTCCCCATCCACCCACCTGCCTGTAGCCCCTTCTCATCTGCCTGGCTGGATGCCCTGCCCACATGGGTCCTGGCCCCAGTGATGGGTGTAGGGTAGACAGGTCAGGGTGCCCATACAGTGGAGCCAGGGCTGGTGGCTCCATAGCCAGAAGGAGCCACCACAAAGGATGCCAGGAAATAGTTTGGCCACTGCACCCCCCCCAGCCCTGCTGCACACCCGGGGGCAGCAGAACTGCCCACACACGACATGACCCAGGCTGCTCTGGTGCATGGGCTGGACAGGACTGAGGGACCAGCTGCAGTCTGGCAAATTCCCTTGGCAGGCTGGATCCATCCTGCAGGCTGAATTTTGCTCACTCCTGCCAGAGGCACAGGCTGGCAAACACAGTGAGCAGGCTGGCTAGGAAGGTGGTCTTGACATCCTGCCTAAAGGGAGGCACCTCATGCTACCTGTTAAAAAAGAGTAGATGTAAGTATGGAGGAAGCCTTATAAAAGATAAAAAGGAACACAGGATAGAAGTCTGCAAGCAAGAACATGCCATCAAAATGCGACTTTTCTTGTTAGCACATCTTTTGTCAGTTCTGGTACATTTGGTCATAGATTTACTCTTTAGCAGAGTTCTCTGAGCTATTACTACAGTTCCAGCCTTTCAAACATTTATATTTGCTCCTTGCTGTACATCTTGACTTCTAACTTTTGCTGTTGCCAAATCTTTTAATTTTGTCACCAGCCTCACAATATTTGCTATTTCCCCTAAAGGACCCAGCTCCTGCAGTTAAGTGACTATGCAAGACTTTCAATTTTCTTCATTTAATAAAAGGGAATTTTTAATTCACATGGTTATGAAGAATAGTTTAAAAACATGACTTGAGGCTTAAAGAAAAGAACCCAACATTCATTACTCTTAAAATCTCATAATTTTAGAGTCTAACCCATAATTTTTGAACATATGAAGTTGCCAGTAGTATATTTCCTTGGTCTTTTCATTCCAGTTTTATATGACATCTTATACTAGAAATATCCTTACATCTTGTGAAATTCTCTGTAGAAATTTGCTGTGTTGCAAATAGAAAGTTCACAGTTTCCTGAGAAGAGCAACTTAGGTCTTTCCAGTTTCTCACCTTTAATTACCACAAGTAAACACAGTTGATTGAGGAAGTCCATGCCTCAAGTTTAGGCATGTTCCTTCCATTTGTATTTAATTAGGAAAACAACATCTTTCACTTCAGTTCTTCTAAGAATTTCTGATCTTTTCTATTTCTTTTTTCCATTGTAAAAACAAGAATGTTTGGGCGTTTTTTTTTTACCTAAAATCTATTGCTATTGAATCAATATGAGTTTGCTCATAAGAGGTCTTAATTCAATAATCCATGTTCTTTCAAGAGTACTTCCTGAATAAAAGCTGCTTCCTCCCTAGATGCATCTACATGAGATGCTTCAAGCTTAGTAGACTAATCCTACTCTGCAATAGTGTGGCGGGCAAAACCTGCGCTAACGCCCTCATGCTCAGTACAATTAGTTTATTGAGTATTAGCGTCACCAAAAAAGCGTGCTCTGGGACTAATGCGGAGTAGTGCCGACTTAGGTCTTTCCAGTTTCTCACCTTTAATTACCACAAGTAAACACAGTTGATTGAGGAAGTCCATGCCTCAAGTTTAGACATGCTCCTTCCCTTTGTATTTAATTAGGAAAACAACATCTTTCACCTTAGTTCTATCTTAGTTTAGGTAGTACCTTAATGCACTGTAATTATGGCGCATTAATGAATGTGTAGATATGCCCACTGAATACACGCTGCCTTCACACTGGAATGTTTCAGGTACAGAAAATGAATGTAATCTGTGAATTTCCCTTACCAAAAAAAACATGAATTGCCTATAAGATCTGAGACTTCGAGTTGCAAATGAATCTACATTATGAATCTATGTTATCACTTATTATACTTCAAAGATAAACTCTTAATGAACAAAAGTAGTAATCAGTACATAATAATAACACTTTGCTATTTTATTATGCTTCCATCTAGGAACTAAAGCACTTTACAGCAATCTTTCTAATAGCCCTAGTTATGCTAACTAAATATTACTCTGTGGTCATGCAATAAACTAGGAACAGAACCCCAAAACCCGAACTTTCAGTCTTCTATAATTTATGGACAAAAACAATAATATAGATACATTTTGCCCACATGATGACTTTCATCCAAGGATCTGAAAACATTTAGAAAAAATAATTTAATATTTTGGCAACCTTAAGAGACAGGTAAATATTATGATTCCCATAGTACAGATGATTAAACTGAGGCTGAAGGCAATTCAGACTATGATTTTCATAATTGTCAACTAGTGTGCATAGCGTTAGATATCTAAATTTGTCTTTAGGCAAAAAAAGTTAACTGTTCCAGTTTTCAAGGAGGCTGAATAGCAGCAACTTTGAAGTCAGTGGCTGCTGCCGTTGCTAAACACCTGGGGCAATGATCACATTTACCTTGTTAACTAAACATGGCTCTAGGCACGTAGCTTTAGGCACTCACATTGAAAAGTTTGGCTTAAGTTCAGTTATCCGTCTGTTCTATTTTTTCTCAAAGTTTGCCCAGGAGATGGCCATTCAGGGATTTTAAGACAAGAAGGTTCAAACTGGGTACATCTACACATGCATTTACTCCAGCCCACATTTACTGTGTAGCTACTGCACAGTAAGGGTTTTTGGGTAGGTGTCTATACATGCAGAGAATTAGGGAGCAGATTTGCTCCCAGGTCCCTGCAGACCTGCAATGCACCCCTGTGGCCATTGGGGGGAGCTTCAGGCTCCCCCTGGGTGCTAGCCCAGAGGCAGGCAGGGAATACCAGGCCAGGAGACAACTATCTCCTGGCCCTGGGGTGGGGGAGAGTAGGGGGGCTGCCTGCTGCTGAGGCACGGACAATATCCCCCTGCCTCAGCAGCAGGGAGCTTCTGGCCCTGGCTCCCTGATCAGGGGCACAGAACTTGAAAAGAACTGCAGGGGAGGGGCAGGTCCCAGCCTCCTGCCCCAATCCACTGGTGGGGCAGCTAGCAAGGAACTGGGACCTGCTCCACTCCTGCAGCTCTTTCTAAGCCCTGTGCCTTGATCAACCAATTCGGGTACAGGACTGGGACCTGCCCCTGACTGCAACAATTCCTGGCCAGCTCCGGGCTGCACGGGGAAGTCTGCATGGGGGGGGACAGTCTTTGCCCAGGCTTCTGTGGTGGAGCCTGCCCCAGCAGCAGGCAGCTCCCTGGGGCAGGGAGCTATCTGTTTCCCCCTCATAGACAACTGACCAGGAGCAGATTTGGCTCCTGGCCAGGCATCTATAAGAGCTCTGCAGCCAAGCAAATTTTCTATTTGCATTTGCAGGTAGCAAATTTACTTGGGAGTAGGGAGATTTACTCTGAAGTAAGCATGTGCACGTGTAGACCCACATGCTTACTTTACAGTAAACTATGCTAATATTCCATTAAGCACCACACATAGACACGCCCACAGTTAACTAAAAGCATTTTCAATATAGAGCTGGAAACTGACAGTGCAAATTTGAAAACCACTTCTCAGTTGTCAGCAGCATGGAAAAACACAGAGCAGGGCACAAGGGCCAAATTTAACCCTGATGCAATTCCACAGAGGCCTGTTAAGTAATATCCACTTATATCTCAGCCAAGTTCAATCATCCTGTATTAAGTTTTGAATCTGAATTGAGAAAAGAGATATTGTGGACTAAATCGTATATTGACATAACTCACTTGGCTTCCACCTACAGAGATTTTGGACCAGAAAACAGCAAGAGCTAATAACATTCTTAAGACTGCCACACTGAGTTACTGTCCATGTAGGCGAAGTACAGACAGTCAAAAAGCCTGAGGTTGAATTGATTCAATCTCCACAGGTTAGTTTAAGTTGCGTATACTGATCCAATAACCAAGGGAACAGACATTCACTTTTGATTCTAGAAATGCAGCCACACTCCTAAAGTGGCCCAGGCCAGAAGCCAAGGGACACCAGAGCAAGCCTCCCTACTCAGCTGGAGCAGACAGGTTGGGCCAAGGCTAACCTGCCCAACCTGAGGGAGGGATTACAGGGAAGGTGCAAAGCATCCTGGGATGCTGGGGAACTATGAGTTTACTTGAATCTGGAGAGGATCTGGGACAGAAATTGAAAAAGACAAATTTAACCTAAATCAGTTAAGTATGATACTACATCCATCCAGGTTTATCTTAAATTATTTTTGGCCATTTTGAAAGCAGTTTATGTGCATTGAACTTCTGTTGTGTTACAGATTTGAACCAGTTTCCCATCACTTATACTGGTTAGTGTGCAGTTTCTGTCTCTAGCCATAGAGCATAGTGAGAGATTGTAGTTGTAATGGCCTAAGATTGTAGAACATTTTACATTCAAAACTCAGAGAAAATGTTCCAAATTTGAAGGAATTTTAAACTGTTTTGGACAACACAGATTTCATTCTTTTTATTTTGCTTTTAGTTGAAATATGTAAATGTTTGACCACTCAGTATTGAACAATGAGCATTAGACTGTCTCATTTTGTATTTCCTTTGGACATTGAGTATTGCATAAAAACAATTAAGAATATTTTGTTCTCTGCACAACTTACACTTATTCTACTTCAGAGTGCACATATTTTGCCATTTATAAAAAGCATAAAGAGACTAAAAGTAAGCGCACTATGGAACTATCAATAAATAAAACCATTTCAGGAAGTTGACATCTGAATTTCTCAGTTCCAGACTATTAGATATATCCCAATTAATATACACCGTTAAGAAATCAAAGCTACAATTTACTTTTAACCTACTGTGTAATTTTTGAATAAGTGAAACATTTTTAAATTTAACTTTTTTAATAATCCATTTGCCACCTGGACCAACATAAAACTTGCCATATAAATTACAATAAATCTGAAGTGATGAAGTCAGCATACACTGTGGAAGAGATAAAGTCCCATTATTTGTATCTTACAGTAGTGCGATATTTTTTATTTCCCAGAAAGTCAGAAGATGCATTTTAGAAAGTTAAAGATTAAGCTAAAACAATTTCCTGAAACAGATCCTGATTGTTCTGCTTTCTGTGTCAGAAATGGCAACCAATTATGCATTCACTTAGGTAAAAAATACCAAGGTACAAGACAAGTTTAGTAATCATAAAGCTAGGTTTTTAAGTTGTGAGAAAAGTCAAAGTTTAGTCTGAGGTACATGCCCTGGAAATGTGTGCAGTATGGTGGGCATTTACACTATAATACATCTCCCACCATTACTAGCACCATCAGAGCACTAATATTAGAAAAACTTCTGGCAGCTCTTTGTACAGACAAGACCTTACAGCCAAAGAAGAACAATCAGAACTAACAACACATAGTCCCAGGGGTGTATGCTATTTTATTGACCATCTCACCCCAAAGAGGAGTAGATGTTCAGACAAGGAAGTCCTCAGGAAAATTAGCATGTGATCCCATAACTGTAAACTGCACCATAATGCAAATACAGGAAGGGGGTGAGTTAAGGTAGCATGGGGAACATTAATTTTGGCATCTCCAAACTTTTCAGAGCTTGACATTGCAATTTCAGTAATGTTTTTTTTGACTCTGCATAGACAGGGATACAGAATGGACTGTTTTGGGGTGATTATAAATGAAAACTTAATTAGTTAAACCTGCCCCAAGATCAACAAATAAAGAAACATGACAGTGCAAACTTTAAAAGGAATTTAAAAAAGAGTCATGAAGGAACATGCACTGCATTCTGTTGTTGAAGAAAAATACTTGATTCTCCCCCACCTTGCCATCACTTCCAGTTTTGAATGAGGGTATTTTTTGATAGAACTTCAAATTCTGAAAAAATCAGGGTATATAATGGATTAATTCCACCTTGAGATGGATTGATCGATTAATGCTTCTCTCCTTTTTTTATCCTTGCACTTTGTCCCATCAAAGCTATTGTTATTTCTTTATTTCTCTGCATTTTCACTCTCACTTATTTCACAAAGAACTTATGCATCTGGTTTAGTTATTTGCCAACCAGGATTCTGAAGACTTATGTGTTTATGTACTGGTACCTAAATTTCATGAAAGTATAAAAAATATTATTTTAATCATATTTTTATGGGTAAAAGTAAATTGCTTTCCCATACAAAGTGTCCACATTTATTATTCATCAGGTGTTCTTATTCATAAGAAGAATATCCTGCTTGCCTTACCTTACTATGTAGGGATTACTTACCAGAATAAACCAAACAGAATTGGATCTAGATTATAATCTTTAGCTAATGAATTAAATCTTTATAGTCACAGTGCATTGGAATCTGTCCTATTTTCATTAGCTGCAAGAAATAAGGGTGTGTGCATGCTGCAGGGAGAGGGGAGGAGTGAGACAAGGGAAGAGCGAGGGGAATGATTGTTGATCCCCTTTTCACCCTTTATTTAACCATAAAACATGCAGTCTAACCTGTAAACACAGCCTCCCAAATTTCACTTGACCGGCTGAGCAAGTAGGTTCACCTTCCATTTCAGTCTGAAATTTTAATGGCAGAGCTTGAATTACGGAACTTCTCTCCTTACTTTTGTCAATACTGCTCTGTTGCTCTTCCAGAACTGAGACAAGGGAGCAAGGAAATCTTATAAAATAAATTTACCTGCCCAATGAAGGGCAAGTGAGGCAATATTTTTGTTGTCATAAAGGTTGCCATTAATGATTGTTTTTTACTTCCAAATGCCTCAGGCAACAAGTTAAAAATAATATACATTTCCTATAATGTTCCTGGAGTGCTTTAGAATTTCCCCCCCCCCTTTGTTAATAATTTGATTCCAGGTATTTTCTGTTGAAACTGAATTTTTTAAATTTTTTAAATAAAAAATAAAATGCAAAAATTAAATGAACAATAATTGACGTGTTGAAAGAATACAGAAGGTGACAGACATATTAATGTTCTCATAAATACTTGGGCCTAATTTTCTTTAATATCATGGCTCTTTTATATAGTTCTAATAACATAAAAGGATAGCAGAGTGAATATGATTTTTATTTCTAACCAATGAAAGGCTCCTTTTTACTGCCAAGGCAACATAAATGGACCTTCATGAAGAACAGAATCTTGCTTATTGCCTTTGCATATCATACAAATATTGAAAGCTCTCAGTGGAGAGACCCCAACTATCTTCAGTGAGTTTTTTTATATTTTTGAGAACCTGGAGGTATGAGACCAAATTCACTTCAATGAAGCTGTATGCAGGATGCCCCACCTTCCAATATTCAATACAAGAAACATCTGAAACATGATAAAGACAAAGAAAAAGAAAAGGGGAAACTTGAGGAAAGAAGGTAGGAGAGTACAGATTAAGATGTGTGCTGGGGAATATTGTTCTGTCAACCCGGAGGCTAAGTTTATAAAAACAGAAGTCTAACATCTGCATTTTGTCTTTAGTTATTATTCTGTGCCAAAAAGTGACACATTCAAGCCTTAGGGTGACAGCATTGGGGTTAGGTTTTGTCTTGTGCAATCTGTCTACTTCTCATCCACTGGGTTAGATCTGCTGAGACAGGAGGTTCACAGCTTTATGAAGATAACAAATTGTGTGTCCAAATCAATTCAAATGATGTTCCCTGGCCAATGTACAATGTGTAATTTCTCCACATAGATCTATTATTGTCCAATATGGTGAGCAGTCATATTGTGACCTATTACAAGGTAGAGGGGAAAGAGCACCCAAAGACATTTGGAAATGGGACTGGATTGTCAAATGTCCTTGACAGCCAAAGGCTGACCTTGAGAACAACTGATACTACCAGTTGTACTAATCCATTTTGAAAAACCAGCTATGCAAGCAGAGCCAGCTGGAAAATGTATTTTTTCTACCTTGGCAGGAAATTTCAACATTTTATCAAAGAAAACCCAAAAACTTTCAGACAAAAATTAAGACTTTTTTTCACATGTAAGTTTGAGAAAAGATTGAAATTCAGGGGGAAAAAACAGATATAAAAAACAGAAATAGTTTAATCTGAAATCCAATGTTTAAATGCAAAAAGCAGTTTTGATGGACAATTACCAGCCAGTCCAGCTATGAGGCTGCACAATTCTGATATAATAAAGATAGGAGGCAAGAAAGACAATTAACATAAAAAATACGCTGTTGTCCTGTTGTTTCCCTCTCCCTTTTTCAAGGAATAAAAGATCATTGATTCAAATCCAAATAGAAAGTTAAAAAATTTTTCTTACGTGGCCCATGCCCCACAGTACATTTTGAAAGAAGAAGGCAGTGATATCTGGAAAATTTCAGGGCATGGAAATGTCTTCCCAGCATGAGAAAGATCCTTGTAGAAGGAGACAGGTAAGGCAATAGAACAAGCCAAGAACCTATTGACTAAGCAAAAATTCTTTTCATACATAGAGTGTATGTTTTTTCCCCAGACTGAAGCAGAGCTGTATATTTTTTTCCCAATCTGTGGTGTGTGTACCACCAGATTTGCTGGTGGTACTTAAAGTTGTATTGTTTAAATTGGTGGTGCGCAATCTGTCAGAGTTTGGGAACCACTGTCCTACACCTTTAAATCCAAAACATGAACTGCTCCAGACTTCTCTTAGTCATATGCCATAGTTCAGAGATAATATGTTGTTTGTCTCATCTGGACAAAGTTCAAGATAAGCATTCTTTACTCCATCCATGTCTAAAAAAAAAAAGAGCACTCCTGTTTCACCTCAGAGCTTTTTTCTTCTTCCAGTTTATGTCTGTCTGCCCTCAGGGAGTCAGCTGAGGCTAATCAGCAATCCTGCTAAGAGCACATGCTAATCTGTTTTGTCTATGTGGGGGAGGAGGGGAGCCAGCAGCCCCCAAAACCTCACGATCCAGAGCTAACAAATCTATTTTATGCCCCTTGGGGCAAAATGCTAGGGCGGGGACACTCACCGTCCACTTGTATGCACAGAAGAAAGCCAGTGAGGCTGCCCGGCCCACTATAAAGGAGACGCCGCCGGCGGCTCAGGAGGAGGGACTGGAAGGGAGCGGCGGCGGAGCGGATGCCGGCGGGAGTGCCCAGGCACGGACGCAAGTAGCCTGGCGGCATGGAAGGACCTTTTGGGGTAAGGGTAATCCCCAATGGGGTTTGGGATCCGGGAAGGAACCGGCCCACCCCAGGCACTGACTGTTTTGAGCCAGTTGGAGCGGCTCGGCCTGGCAGGAGCCGGAGGACCGTACTTCCTCTAATAGAGGGGCACTTACAGAGGGTAAAATTGCCCCAACTGAGATTGAGAGGGGCCAGTGGACCTCGTAAGCCCCTCGAGCGAGCTGAGGAGTTAACGGAGGCTCAGAAGAGGGGACTAGCCCCACAGCAGACAGGGAAGGACCAGGGAGGCTCGCGAAAGGCCCAAGTGGCCCCAAGCTCCAGGGAATCCCTGGTTGTCAGTGTTGTTTCCTTATCTTTCGGTTTATGGACCCCAGGCAGGATACCCTGATAAGGGGGCTGACCAGATTGTTGCTCACGTTATGGAGGTACAGGCGAGGGTGTAAGGGCGGAGGAGCCCTCGACAACGTGGGACCCCTAGGACCCAGGAGTCTCGCCTTTGGACTGACACGCACTGGATTATCAACACTGAACCGGGAGATCATCAAAGTCGTGGCAGGCAGTCCGGAAGTGTTCAGCCTACAAAGGAGCGGTTCCTGGTGGATTACCCAGAGGACGGTCCCAACGCGGGGAGGCGGAGGTTACGGCAAGAACCAACGACATCGGATCCATCCCCCGACAGTCTAGTTAGCAACACACAGGGATGTTTGGCTGTCTGGGGTGATGTTTTAACCTCATCTCTGCCAGGAGGGCATGCCAATTAAAATTCCTCTAGACTCAGTTAGGTCAAGATGGAATGACAGGCTCCTGTTACTTCAGGCTAAGCTTGCTGTGGGGAGCTGGATGCATTGCAATAAACAGCCAAGGGCCAGCCCCAGGCAGGGCAGGAGTAAAGACTGCAAGCAGCTGAGACAAGGAGGGCAGGCTGGCTATCAAGTCAAAGCAGAAACCCATGTGTGTTACCAGAGAGCCACCTGACAGGAAGGGGTGGGGTTTTCGGGGCCCATAAGACCAACGTCTGAGATCAAGAAGGAAGTCTGTATGCTGCAGGGAGAAGAGCTCCTTGGGGAAGGTAGCTGCAGGAGACAAACTGGCAGACACTGATGCCACCTGATAGAGCTTTAAGGAGAAAGCTAAGGGAGGAAACACAATTTGTGGCATGGGCGACTGGTGCCTCCCATGTCAGGGGGCACCAGTGGCCAGCTGGCGATCAGAGGTGGGTCCCGCAACAGCCATCTGGCCCTTCTGCATGCAGCATGGTGGTGGTAAAAGTGCTGGCACTTTGGCCACTGACATGCCTCTGGCAGAAACAATTTCAAGGGGGGCACTAGCGCTCTCTGTGCCCCCCTGCCAGCCAGAGCACTTGCTGTCAAGGGGGCACCAGTGCTCTTGGGGGGGGGCATGTGCCCCCCCCACAAGTCACTTATGGTTTGTGGTGTGGCATTGAGCCTAAGGGGGAACTTGAATTAGAAAGTGATTTGCTTGTATTTGAGTTATATTTAAGTTTGATACTGAAGGACCATGTGGTGGCTACAGGGGTGGTATGGAGGCCATAGGGATGCCTAAGAGGCACCTAGCATAGAGCCCTGCAAATGTCAGGGACCTCAGTGGGGCCAGAGCCTGAGAAGGGAAAGACCAGGGTCGCATGAGTAGACCTAGGTTGAGATGGAACAACCTGAGAAAAAGGGCGGAAGCTGGGAAGACTGAAGTCCCAACAAAGGTTTGAGGCCTGAGAGAACCAAGTGTTGCACTGGAGCCAGGAGGCCCCTCCAAAGTGATACCAGGTACCACCTATGAGGCATGGTCATGGTTGCAGGGGAGGATGGAGGTCACGAATATGGTCCAGAAGGTGACTGGTCTCCTGAGATCCTAATAAGCTAGGAGGGCCACAATTTAGTGCCCAAAGGCAAGGCTAAGATGAACTGGGGACTCACTCTAGGACCCAGGGGCAGCCTCCATAGACTATAAAAATTCCAGCAAGGTGTGGCAAGTCAGGGAAGAAAGGGGCATACCCCGAGGTTCTGGGGTGAGGCAAGGAGTCATGTGCCCACCAGGGGGCCTCATGGGTGCTCTCAGGACCAGAGGTGCTACCAGCAAACACACTGTTTAACATTCCATTTCTACGAAAAACTTAATTAATCCAAAGTACATTTTGAGAAAAAAATCTTAAAATTTCAGGCAGTTCACAGTGAAGGCCAAGAAGAAACTTAATTTTCCCACCTTTGTATTTAAGTATTAGAGGATGGGCAAACCTGCTTCACCCCTCCATAATCTGCTCCTTCATGGGTCCCTGTGCAATAAAGATGATTTTCTCCTGCCAGACATATGCAGAGCATTGTGAATACCCTGATGGAAGATGCTCTTTCCAAGCACAAGAGCTGGTCCTGCTACAGACCTATTGGACTGTAAACAGTGTGAGTCCTGGCCTAGTCGTAATATTACACATGCGTAGGATGGCTACAGGTTACAAGTCTCTAGAACATCTAAACTTCTGATTTTGATGATGCTATGACCTACTTAGGAAACTGAGGCATGCGCAGTTGAAACCTTGTTATATAACCACAGAGCGGGAAAATTATGTTAATAAGTTTATGTGGCACTGTTTAACGTGATTGGTAATGTTATTGATTGATTGGAATGAATGAGTTGTGATTGGGCCACTGGCATGATTGATGGGTAGTGTGAGGTGGCCACCATAAAATGGGTCTTGGCTGTTGCCTCAGCACGTGTGTGTCTGTATGTGTGGTGAAGTGTGCGTGTGTGCGTCAAGAAGCTGTGTGAGGTGAATCTGAGAGCCTGAGAGTTGTGCGTGGTGTTGAATCTGCTGGAGAGGCTGGGGAAGACTGGGAGGGCAGGTGCTGAGTGGTGTGTGTGCAGGGACACCTGAATTTCACCTGAGATACTCACCTTCATTTCCCCATAGGACGAGTAAAGTATCACCCTTCCCTTCAGAGGTCTCCAAGTACTTCACTTGTGGAGAAAAGGGTAGAAATCCTCTGCCTGGC
Organism: Crocodylus porosus; assembly: GCF_001723895.1. Lineage (NCBI taxonomy): Eukaryota > Metazoa > Chordata > Crocodylia > Crocodylidae > Crocodylus > Crocodylus porosus. The sequence goes on from NW_017728931.1 coordinate 3,474,548, forward strand.
AGGGATCTGACAGCAGGCTCTGCAGTCTGGGTGTCAGTGCTCTTGGCTGCCACTGCTGGTGACAAGCCGGTGTGGCTTTCTGTACATATTTGTATATAGCGTTCTGTTAAGTGGTTAGTTCATATTGTTATGATTGCTGTTACTTTTGGCTTGTAATACAGGTTGCTTATTAAACCTTACTTTGGTGTTTGTATTCATTAACAGTAGTAGTGGGTCTCAGGGTGGGGCTGGGCCGCAGGCTAATACTCAGAGGTATTAACCCTTTCAGGTGCAATCGGATCATAGACCCCTGGCACAGTAGAGGCCTAACAAACCTCTGCCCCTGTAATTACCATAGCCCTTGTGCCAGGCCAGTCTTCAGGAAATCTCTAACAAATTGTTCTGATACCCATGAGTTTACTCAGATCTCTGCTGGATCCTGTTGGGAAAGTGATGGAGGGCTTATCTACCATCGGTCTCCCTGGTTAATGTGCCAGGACTTTGTGAATCAAGAGCCATAGGCAGGTCACCACTATACATTATGACTAAGGACCACTGTAATCTACTTGGGGAAGGAAGGTGGGTGATAGCTACCTATCCTGGGCTATGAGTTGATCCTTGATGGCCAGTGTCACGGAGTGGGGCCTGCGAGCGGCCGTGACCTCGCTAGCGCCCCCGCCATGTCAATTACGGTGATCCAGCACCCTCTACTCGCCCACCATGTCTTTGTTCTTATAAGTTCAGTAAGGGAGGCTGCCTACTCTCACCTTGACACCGCGCTGGTATTACCTCCATTCCACGTGGGGTGCCCCCAACACCCCCAGCCTTATGGGCAAATGCGTGCCTCCTACCTCCCCTTCAGCACCACCCAAGCCTCACAGCTGTTCTCTGGACGTTGTTTGGGTCCCTTGCCCTTCAGCGCCCTCTCTGGCACCCCTTGGGCTCGTCCTGCCCTGGTGCCCCTCTCTAGCACCCCCGGGCTTGTCACCCACCTGGCACCCCTCTCCTATCTACCTGGGCCTATCCCGCCAACTGGCAGCCCCTTTACCGGTGCCCCTGGGTCGGTCACGTGCCTGTTGCCCCTTTACCGGCGCCCCTGGGCCGGTTAAACAACCTGCACCCTGACCGGCGCCCCTGGGCCGGTTAAGCAACCTGCACCCTGCTACCAGCGCCTCTCGGCTTGCCTTGCCCAGGCCTTGCCCCACTGGGCCTGTCTTGCGGTTCTTCCACCGCTCCTTGCCCTCTCCGGAGCCTCTCGCCCCCTCCAGGGCCTTTGCCACACCTCCTGTGCTTCTCACCCCCTATGGGGCCTATGCCGCGCCTCTCATGCCCATTGCCCCACTCTGGGGCCTATGCCGCACCTCTCACACCCGTTGCCCCACTCTGGGGCCTATGCCGCACCTCTCCAGCGCAAACCAGTGTGCCCCACTGGGCACCGGGAACCCCTAAGCTACTGGGGAGCCCCCGTGAGGCCTCCTTGCACCCCTACAGCCTCACCCGGTCCTCCGGTGTAACAATAACAAAACATGAGCCAAGCGGCTGCAACATAAACAAGAAGCCTACCAGCTTATAACCCAAAGCTTGCACTCCCTAGGCTCTTTAGTCATGGCCTCTTCTAGCGTTCTCTCTCCCCTGCATCATTGTGGCCGGTCTGCGTGGTCAGGCTGCAATCATTGACCCGGGCTACTCAGCTCATCCGCAGAGCTCCTGCTCCTGCTCCTGCGGCTGCCAAAGGGGAACTGCTACTCAGGCTCCGGCCTAGGCTGTTTATAAAGGCCCGGCCCTGCCCCCTTCTGGCCACCTGACCTGTCTGGTTGCTGCGGCAACCAGCACCTCAGCCGCCCCTAGTGATTGGCAGCTCCTTAACTCCATATTAGTCACAGGACATCTCCTTGATCCTGTGACAGCCAGTTGGGGTCTTCTCCAGTAAGGTGTTGTCCAGAGGGGGCCGGGCCTCTGGCTGGATAGGTGGTGTGGCATAGTGCTGGTCCAGATGGAGAGGGTGTCCCAAGGAGGTCACGCTTTACCCCTTTTCATAGGGTTGTGCTGTGTCTCCTATGGGAGGGATCTGTCCAGGCAAGGACAGTCCTGTTGTACTGAGCATGTGCCCTCTAGGCAAGGATGTGCAATTCCAGGTGTCTGTGTTGCAATAGTGGGTTGGCTGATTCTGTAGGGTCTTTGTCTTTCAATTGCTGGGTCCGTGGTTCCTGGGTTAGTCAATGGAAGGCAATGGTCCAGTCGTTGAGCTGGACCATTATTCATTATTTAGTAGAGGCCTGTCACCATTGTATCTCAAGTACCCTCATTCATCCCCATCTATTCAGGAACGAATTTACATGAGACTGGTTAGGTATGAATCATAGATTACACCTGGGCAGAGGACACAAGATGGAGGCTTGGCATACAAAATGGAAACTTGACATTACTTGACATTACTTTACAGACACAGGCCTAAACCACACAGTATTAATATGAAACGATAAAAATGAATGCAAAAATGATAGGAATACAATATAAAACAATATAAAACAGTAAACATCAATACAAACATAACAGAACACTATTTACAATATAAAAGGGGGCTTATTACAATAATAGCATACAAGAACGTATCTTAGCTTACCTAGTAGTACTTGTAATCACTTGTAAGAGACAGGGCAGAGAGAAAGTCAGAAATGGTTGGGGAAAGGGAGAGAATGCATTTTAAAATAAAACAAAAAAGGAAAAAGAAAAACTGGGGGTTTTGCTACAAGGCTAAAGGACAGAGCAAATGACAACTATGGGCTGCATATTTTATTTGTATGTGGGAGCTGGACAAGCGGTGACCTGCTTGTTTCTCAGACAGAGCCAGTCCACCCCACAGCTGTCAGTTTTTCAACAGTCACACAAGCAGTCATGAAAGCTGTTTTCACCTACAGCTTAGACTTCAACAGATCTTGACCTTCCTCTCTGACAACACTAAGTACATGTGCAAGGCTTTCGCCAATGTGCTCTAGGGCAGTAGTCTCCAAAGTGGGGCGTGCGCACCCCAGGGGGTGTGCAAGACGATCCATTGGGGTGCGGGAAGAAAATATTAGAACTTCTATTCATATTTATATTTATATAAATATACATATATTGGGGGTGCGTGCTCAAAATTTTTTTACTGATGGGGTGCGCGAATATAAATATACATATATTGGGGGTACATGCTCAAAAATTTTTTACTGATAGGGGTGTGCGATCAAAAAAGTTTGGAGACCACTGATCTAGGGAGTGATACCTGACTCTGTACATGTCACTTGCAATGCACACAATAATTGGTGAGTGACATCTGGTGCATGTGTTGAGCTATAAGTGCAGTGTCCCTGGCCTGCTTAGCATAGTTGAGTTGCTAGATGAACTCTTCATCTTTGGTGAGAGATGACCCACTTATGGGTGGGCATGCTTGGCAATGACCTAGCAACAGTGTAGCTGGTGCCAAAAATGTGCCAAGCACCCGTGGATGATGACTGGTTGAGAGTGATGAGCCTCCCTTTCAGCCTCAGGACTAGATGCATAGATTGTAAGGCTGGAAGGGGCCTTGGAAAATCATCGGGTCCAGCCCCCTGCACCAAGCAGGAAAGATAATGGGGGTCAGATGACCCCAGCAAGGTGACTGTCTAGTCTCCTCTTGAAGATTTCCAGGGTGGGTGATTGCACCACCTCTGGAGAGAGCTTATCCACAGTCCAGACACCCTGAGTGTGAAGTTTTTCCTAATGTTGAGCCTGAATTGATCTTCCAGGAATTTGTGGCCACTACTCCTGGTTTTCCCCTTGGGTGCCCTGGTGAACAGTTGCTCACCAAGCCCTTGATGTACCCCCTTAGTAGAGTGGTAAGCTGCTACCAGGTCCCCTTTCAGCCTTATTTTCCTCAGACTGAAGAGTCCAAGATCCCTCAATCTTTCCTTGTATGGTTTGCCTTTTAAGACTCTGATCATATGGGTGGCTCTTCTTTGGACTCTCTCAAGTTTGTCCACATTCTTGTTAAAGTGTGGCACCCAGAACTGAATGCAGTACTCCAGCTGTGGTCTCACCAGTGCTGAGTAGAGTGGAAGAATCACCTCTTTGGCTTTGCTGGAGATGCATCGATTGATGCATGCCAGAGTATTATTTGCCCTACTGTCTACAGCATCGCACTGCTGGCTCATATTCCTACTGTGGTCTATTATTACTCCCAGGTCCCTTTCGTTCATGGTGCTAGTCAGTTTGGTGCTGGCAAGCCTGTAGGTGTATTGGCGGTTTCTTGTCCCAAAATGGAGCACTTTACATTTCTCAAAGTTGAACTTCATCAGGTTTCAATTTGCCCAACTTGCTAGTCTGTCTCGGTCCACCTGTAATTGTAGCCTCTCTTCAAGCATGACCACGCTTCCCCATAACTTGGTGTCATCTGTGAACTTGACCAGTTAGCTCTTCACCTCCACATCCAAATAGTTAATAAAGATGTTGAAAAATACTGGACTGATCACCAAGATCTTATAAAGCAACTGAGCTGTGCTTGATGAAGCTGCTGGGTGTGGGTGCAGAAAGAGTTTCAGGCCTTGCAGACTTACTTATGCTCTGTATTACTATGGCTCCTGACAGGCTCCTGAAGCTAGTTAAGGAGGCACATTATGCCCTCTTACTCTGGGCATGTCCCCTTCACTCTGGACAATTCCCTTACAAATCAGAGAGGAGAAGCTGGACATGTCCTCTATATGATGGTGTAGAAGGACCATGCTGAGTAACCCTGGCAAGGTAAGACCCAGGTGCTGCCTGTTCCGTGGGTGTCTACTTCCCCCTGTTTCTATAGCTTACCTACCACAACTTCATGTTACTAGAAGAAGCTGTCACGAGGTGATACCCGATACCCTAGAGTTCATTGGGATGATGTGGTCATCTGTGGGGCTTTGCCTCCCCTGCACCCCATCCCTTTCCACTCAGGTGTTGTTGATCAGCCTGGATGCCTGGTCTTGTTAGGTGTCTGGCTTCCTTTGTTAGGCACATGTGCCTGCAACAGAAAGAAACAACTACATGACTATAACTTAGGTAATATTGTTTGTGCCTGCTTCAGGCTTTTTGTCAACCCACCAGTGTGCCTTGGTTGCCTTTCCCAAGGCAAGTGGGCTCTTCATGGCTTATCCTCCCCCTTTTATGTCCAAGTGGGATGACCCATTTTGGGCTAAGCCCTTTTGATACTCAGGGCCACCACTACCATTAACCCTCCTGTGGCCCTTATGTGTACCTAGGGGCCCAGTACTATCCCCTATATGCTGGGATCAGATCCAAGCCCTTTATCTTTGTCACCTGCCTCTGGACCCTCTCCAATTTTTTTACACCCTTTTTAAAATGTGGAGCCTAAAACTGCACACAATACTTTAGATGAGGCTTAACTAGTACCAAGTAGAGAAGCGTTATCACCTACTGTGTCTTGTGCCTAATACTTCTACTGATGCATCCCAAAACTGCATTTGCCTTTTGTGCAGGTGCATCACACTGCAGACTCATATTGACTCTGTGGTCTACCAAGACTCCCAAGTCCTTTTCTGTAGTGCTGCCAGCCAGCCAGGTGTTATCCATTTTATACCTGTGTTTTTGATTATTCCTCCTGAGGTGTAGCATCTTGCATTTGTCTGCATTTAATTTTATTTTGTTAGCTCTAGGCCAACTTTCCAATCTGTCAGGACCTTTCTGAATTATGCTGACATGCTCCAATGCATTTGCAAACTTTCCCTATTTCCCATCATCTGCAAACTTGTTTAAGAAGGTTTCTGTGCCAGAATCCAAATAATTAATAAACATGTTGAACAGCACTGGACCCAGGACATACCCCATGTGGGACACCGCTCAAAGCCACCACTCAAAAAATTTGCTGCTGATCTGCATCCATTATATTGAATACTAAATGCAAGGAGCAGAGGCTCAGTTTCAAAAAGAGGGTTGAAAAGCAGAATGGGATAATGACTGAGCTGCGGCCTGGTGACTAGAGCAATGTGGCAAGAAGCTGAAAAAACTTAGTTTAAATCTCTGACTATGTGGGTGGCCTGGAACCTCACTGCTTGCTTTCTGGGCAAGTGATCTGACCATTCAGATACTGGGGCTAAAATATAGGAAAGTCCCTCTTCCCTCTTCCAATGCCTAACACCCACTAGTCATGTTTCCCAGTCCAGCAAAATTTTATGCATGTACAGAGCCATGTACCTCGCTGGCCAGAGCATGCAGCCTACTGAATGTGTTCAGTAACACACTGCTGAAGAAGCAGAATTGTAAAGTGTGCACAGATGCCAGAAAAAGCTCTAACATTTCTGGCAAAGGTCAACTGAGAGTGTAAGGTGATACAGAATTCTGCTCTAATAGCATATACAAGGGCTATTACTGTGGAATAGCTGACACACTGTGGATCCACATGCTAGCCTCCCTCATGATTGCTTCTTGTAGCTGTCCCCTACAGTGAGTGAGTCCTGACAGCTCAGGGAAGACCTCAGAAAAGGGAAAAAGAAAGGAAAAGGTGGGTTGTCACAGGCAGTCAGGTATATGCACAAGGCAGGCAGGACTCTAGCTTTTGCAGCAGGATCCTCCATCCTTAGGGACAGCCTAAGGTAGTGGTTCTCAACTAGGGTGCCACAGTACCCTGTAGTGCTTTGAGATCCTTTTGAAAGGTGCTGTGGGGTGCCACACAATGTTAGCACTGTTGGGTGTGCAAATATGACTCACAAGACAAACTCAGAAATTTCAAACAGGGACTCAGTGTAAAAAACATTCTGACATGTTATGGTTTTTCTCAGTTCTTTGTAACTGAAGAATTGCTTAATCCTTTTTCTGTAGTAAAAAATGTGTGAAAACTAAGAGCTGACATTTTCTGAGGGGTGCCTTGAGTCTGTCAAGGGGTGCCTTGAGTCCACAAAGGTTGAGAACCCACTGACTTAAGGGAATGGACCAGGGCTAGGGTATGACCAAAGAGGCCAGGTCAAATGAGCTCTGGCCTGGCATTTTGTGAGGAACACTTGGGGTGGGGGATGGGCTCAGTGTGAGCAGGTTTGCTGTAAATAGCTGCTTTAAATAGTTTCTTAAGTAGGACATCTAGTTGCTCTTTTCACCCCAGGGGAAGATAGCAGGTTAGGCCTGCCAGTGGGCCCCAGAGACAGCTCTCTGATTAGTTCCCCATAACACTGCATTTCATGGTTCATTGGGTGAGTGTTAGACCAGGGGGTGGACTACTTTAGTTTTGTAACATTTTTGTTGCAAGTGAGACTGTTCCTGAGGAGCAGAGAGAGTCTGGGGGACCTGGGCAGAGAAAGCAGGTGTATGAGGGAAGACAGAGGAACTACGAAGGCACAATAAAGACGTTGTTTGGAACAGAGATATCTGCTTTGCAGCTTGGGACACTGGTACTCTGGCCTCGCCTTTGAAGAAGAAAATATCTTCTTTCTTCAGAGCTGACCAGAGAAGGAGGTCTCTGACATGGAAGTGCTATGGATAGCCCAAGAAGCCAAAGACAAAGAGCCAGGGACTTGAAGCCAGAGGCTTGCCTTTCAAGAAGTCATGCTGTTACGCAATTTATTACTGTAACTACTGCTTGCTTGCTTGCTATTCCTACCATGATAACATTAGCCATAACACCTTTCCAAACTGTCCTACCTGTTTCTAGGTTTACTGAAGTGTTCTGTCCCTGGGACCAAGGCCAGTCCAGTCACGTGGACCTTCATTTCTGTTCCTTTTTAATGTGTGTGTAGCTGGGACTTTCGAATTAGGGTATGTCCTCAGTTAGGGTATATCCCCATCACAGTGCAATTACCCCTTTTCACAGTCTAAATAGTTTCAGGCCTAGTATCACCCTCAACTCCATTTGGGCATCCTATTACAAATTCTGAGGGGTTTTGATAGATTACTTCTCAGGTGTTTAATTAATCACATGGAGTGCAATTGTTGTTACTCCTTGATACTGGGTCTGAAACTATTTAGCCTATTTAAACTAGGGCTCACTTTGCACGTTCTAGCAAAATCCAACTCACACCCAATAATCTTCATACACTAAAAAGACAAATTCTTGCAATTGCAAACATGGAAGCATTCCTTCCTTTCTGCAAACCTGGTCTGTAGTGTTGCACAGTTCATCCTTGTAATCAGTCTAGGTCCTGTTCCACCTTCCTACAAAACACAAACAAAATGGGCCTTCTTGCTCCATTAGTTTCCTTTCCATGGTTTAAACAGTGGGGAGTGGAACCACTTTTGGACTTTTCCTTGGCCACCGTTGATTTCTATTTGATATACTGTGGGGCCAGTTTTATTAACAATATGGGATGGCCCTGTCCACAGCGTGGAAGAAATCAGACTTTGCGTTGTGGTTGAATCAGAACTGACAGAGCCAGCTTTTCTTTATTTAGGGCTATACTGTTATCACAGGGAGAATTCCATACAGCAAGGGGAATCACCCACTTGTCTGTTTTAAAGGATTTCTCAAACTCTATAAGTTTACAAGCATATTTATAGTTAAGACAGAGAAAGAGAAAAAAATACGACCTTGGAGAAACAAAACAATAGTAAATCAAACAAAGACATACAGACAGTTTACTTCAAGAAAACATACATGCACAGGGCAATATATCACGACAAAACAAGGCATGCAGGATTCCTTATCTCAGAACATATAACTGAAATAAGCAGTATCAGCACTTCTGGTCTCTGGCTGTTTTCCTAGTCAAGCAGACCAGAAGCCCGACCAAATCCACTACTACATTCCCTCCCTTTTTTTTTCCCAACAAGTTAGATATTTATAGCCATTAGCCTTTCAACTTCTAGTTTTTCTTTCTCTTTACTTTCTGCTATTTTAACATACAAATTATATACTTCGTTTCTGGTTGATGGGCTATTCCGCATTTGTTTGGCAGCACAACTTTAGCAACATTGTACTATCATAAACACTAGGCATACTCCAATAAAAACAACAAACAATATCAAAAAACTATGAATGACGGTAGAGCCTAAGGAACTGAAAATAGAGCTAAACCAAGAACCCAAATTTCAACTATCTGATTCATGCAATTTAGCTGCTTCTTTTCGAATGTTTACTTAAATCCTGAATTTCTTGTGAATTATCGGGAATATAAGTACAACATTCTTTACAGCACAGACTCCTCCTTTGATGGCTAGTATATAATCTAATGGAAGTTGGTTTTGCAATGTCATTTGCCTTATTTCCTTCATTTCTGTATTTATTTTATCAAAACCATCAACAGTAGCATTAGCAATCTTTTCCAGAGATGCTGCAAATTTCTTTATCTCGGACACAGCTAAGCCTGCGCCATAACTGGGGAACATTATACCCCAAAACCTTTGATTTTCTGTAATTTCGCGAACATTGCAAATTCTTCCTTTAGGTAAATGAGATCTAATAGTAAAGGCAGGATACACTGTGGAGACATAACACGTTCCTCTCTAACTCTCTAACTGAAGGGAAGATTTTTATAGGCCTTAACTCCACACACAAAATAGTGACCAGCTAATGCAGTAAATCCACCTATATTACAGCGTGGGGACATCATCCATTGTGAATAATAACCTGAAAATTGACCTGCAGGGGAGTAGTTATATATCCAGGAACCATTAGAAAACCAAGCACCATTTATCTTAAATTCTACCTTGCACTTACTGACTCCTACTGCAACACAAGATCCATTACAGGTCCAACAAAACTTTCCAGGGGTGGCATATGCTAATCTTACATAGTCAGACCAGTTGTAGCTGACATTCCACCAGGTTTCGTTTCCATGAAAATCTGAATAGTAAGGGGCTAACATCTGAGTTGCATTCCAGGGTACCGGTATCATGGGTATCCCTCTGGTAGAATAGATAGGGACATGACTACATATCCAACAACGAGAGATATTTAAATCTATTCTAATTTGATTAACTAAAGACAAGAACGCATTTTCATGAAATGATCTTCTTTGTCGGTGTGGAAGTGTAGTTTGGTTTCCAGAGTTTCTCATAACTGATAAGTCAAGTTCATATAAGATGGCCCCAAAAGAAATATTGAGAACTACCCAAATCACGACTAACCAACTCCACCTCGGGAACCAGGAACTAGGTAGAGGCCTTTTTCCTGTCCTGAAGGGCATAGTGGTGTCATTGGGGCACATTCTCTTCGCTCTGTAGTGGCAAATCCTCTTCGCCAGTAGGCACTTGGCTCACTACTGGTCTTGAGCTCTTCTGCTGGCAGGTGCTAGGCTCACTACCAGTTTGTGGAGGCTGATTACAAAATTAATATGAAGGAGACTCTGGGTCTAACAGGGATGATGTTTTCTTACTATGTGAAGCATGAATCGATGTCTGGAGTCCTTGACACTTTATTGCAGTGTTGGTGGTCAGGAGTACCTGGAATGGGCGTTTCCAGTGAAGTTCCAGTGATGACTTTCATTGATGGACTTTTATATGGACCCAGTCACCAGGCAGGATAGAATGGCATGGCTCCTCTGGTTCTTTGGGGAGAGCTGCCTGTACCTGTGAATGAAGAGCCTTAACACACTTCATTAGTGCCTTACAATAGTCCAGAATGATATCAAGTGAATGTATATTGCAAAAGCAGGAGGCAACAGGTGGTGACGCAGGGAGCCTCATGGGTCTTCCCATTAGAATTTAATGTGGGCTAAGACCAGTCTTTTGGTTGGCAGTAGATCTCATACCCATAAGGGCTATGGGGAGTGCATCTGGCCATTTTAGGTGAGTCTCAGCACAAATTTTGGCCAGTTTATTTTTCAGAATGCCATTTTGGCGTTCCACTCAGCCCAAGGTCTGTGGATGGTATGGGCCAAAGTTCTGTTGGATCTGCGGGACTTTGCAGACTTCTTTCATTATCTGTCCAGTAAAATGAGTTCCTCTATCAGAGTTTTTAGGGATAAAGGAATATCAAACCTTGGAATAAAGTCTCCAAGCAACTTTTTGCTTATGGTGATGGTGTCAGCTTTTGCACATGGGTAGGCTTCTACCCAGCCAGAAAACATACATACAATAGCAAGAACATATTCATAAGAACAACATTTCTGCATTTGAGTAAAATTTAATTGTAAATTTACAAACGGTTCCCAAAGTGGGGGATGTGCTGCCTTCTTTGTTTTTACAGGCCTCAAGGGAGGTAGATGCCAAGAGCAAATTATCAACATATTGCATAAGCACAGAATTTTCTTTAAATATTATGTCATCTAGATCTTTCTTCAGACTTTGAGAAAAAAGAGAAGGGGATTCAGTATAGTCCTGGGGCAATCGCGTCCAGGTTTACTGAAGTCCTTGGAAGGTAAATGCAAAGAGAAACTGGCTATCAGGGTGTATAGGAATAGAGAAAAATGCAGAACACGAGTCAACAACAGTAAAATAACAAGCATTAGGAGGAATACAGGACAAGATAGTAGCTGGATTTGGTACAACAGGAAAAGTAGGTAAAACTGCAGAATTTACTGCA
>NW_017728931.1:3486714-3489948 GCF_001723895.1 Crocodylus porosus
GAGTTTACAAAGCAAATCTCTGCCTAACAAATTAACAGGAGAACAAGGACTAAGGAGAAAGGCATGTTGATCAGAAGCAGGACCAAGAGAAACATGTAATGGTTGGGAAACAGGATGAGGAACTATTTGATTTGAAATTCCTACAGCATTTACAACAGCAGAGGAGAGGGGAGTTGTGGAAAATTTTTCAGCTCAAAGACTGAAACAGCTTGCACCGGTGTCTGCTAAACATTTTGTAGAGATGCCATTTATCACACAGGAAATGAAGAGATCATCTTGATTAAGTGGGAGAAGCAGGACTGTGATGATGTTACTATTCCTCAGGCTGGCCTAACAGGAGTCTCCCTGATTCAGGACAGAGAATTGAGTGGGAGAAGGTAGTGACAGGTCAAACATCATCCCTGTCTGGCCAGGCCAGTGAGGACATTGAGCTTTCCAGTGTCCTGGTTGGCCACAATAATGACAACTGTCATTATTTTGGGACTGAACAGGTTGTACAATGATTTGCAATGGTGACTAGTTCTGCAAGTGGCTTAGTTTGCCAACCTACAGCAATTGTACACAACTGTTCCTGGACTTTAGAAAGAAATCCATGGGAAAAAGTGGAAGCAACTGCTTCTGGGGACGTTTCAGCTGCTTTTTCAATACCAGAATGTCTTTCAAATACTAGTTTTAAGCAGTCCACGTAGTCTGCTGGGGATTCTCCTTTATTTTGTTTACAGTTATGTATTTTGGCTCAGTCAGTTTTCCTGGGACAAATTTTAAGCACAGCCTCAAGGAGGCGTCCTCAGGCATCTGCTAAGTGATCTCCTATTCCGGGGTCTTGCGTAGGCCAAGTAGCCTGTGCGATGAGGTGGTTGTGGACCTCAGAGGGCAGAACACTTCTCATCAAATCTGCCCATGTTGGATTATAACAATAGATTACAGTTTCCAATTCATCTCTAAATTTCTGGGGTTTGCCCCTGATGTTGGGAAATTGTTTAACAAGGTTTAGGAGATCTCCTGGGGTTCAGAGGGCATGGACTGTGATTGTAGTTTCCCCATTTAGACCTTGCCCTGGAAGTTGGTGTAAAGGCATAAGCTGAGCCTTCTTAGATTTTAAAGAAGGGGCTCGATCATATTGGGTACCAGACCTTAAATAAGAGGAGGGGGTTGAGATTTCAGGAGACCGACACCCTGCCTCCAGTGGACATGGGCATGCCCCAGGGGCAGGTGATGGTTGTTGAGTGATAGTTTCCTGGTGAGGTGGGCTAATCCTGCTGGAAGAGTCTATTTGGTTACTTTGGACTTCTTCAGGTTCAGATGGTGCTTGGGACTGATATGGGGGTGGCCACATTAAGAAAATTAATTATATCTTCTGCAGATTCATTCTCAGTTACTTGTGGATAAAGTTGTTTTGGTGCTGATAGTACTGTCGATGGGGGGCCCCCTTTTGGTGCACATTTCTGTTTTAATTCCTTTATCTGAGATTTCAGTTTCTCTTGGGAGTCCTTAAGACTCCGAACTTGAGCTTCTTGACATCTTTTGAAAGCTTCTTCATACCAATCAAAAAATGTGTCCCACTGAGTCTATGGTATATTACTGTCTCTTGACTCAAGGTCTCTGCGGAGATGAACAATTTTACTTAAATCAAGTGTTCCCTCCAGGGGAAAAGGCCGGCTAAAATCATCTCTGGTATACCAATTCCTTGTGTCTAGAAACTTACAACTTTTATGGCCATAGTGTGTGTACATGTACAATGCTGGAGTCCCTTTTGGCGGAGCCGGTATGTCTTTAGACTCCCCATTCCCCATATCTTTAAACTCAATTCACACGGGTCTTTCATATAGGAATGGCTTATTCAGGGTGTCCAGTCAGGTTGTGAGATTTGCTAGCGGCATAGAGATGCTGTGGCAAATGTCCAAAAACAAAACTCCATGGCAATAACGGCACACAATGCAGTTACTCACGGTTAGACACAGCTCATTTATGAGCGTGGGGAAAGGGTAAAGCTGTCCATCGGGTCACAAGGTTCCAGTTGGGCACCTTTGCATTTAAAACTGCTGTTCCAGACAGCCTTGGGGCGGCTGAACCCAACCTTAGTCTCAGACCTGGTCAGTGGCTCATATTTCTCAATTCATACTCTCAATTCACACAAGGGAATTTCTGCATTGAGGCAGGAGGTTCAAGAGCATCTCTTTAGTCTCAGCCTTGGTCAACGCTTATCGTGGAAAACATTCACACTCTAAGAGTTTCCATCTTGCACCCTTGCTTTCAAAGAGCACACAGAACAAGTCTGGTGTCCTCGGGGCGGCTGCAAAAGGTTTCCACTCCTGGCCTCAGAGGAGTCACACTAGATGTCATCTACCTAGACTTTAAGAAGGCCTTCGATATCATATCTCTTTCTGTTCTTCTTAATAAACTGACAGGCTGTGATGTAGATGATTACATGGTCAAGTGGGTGGCAAATTAGCTTAGGGGTCACACCCAGAGAGTGGTGGTAGATGGATAAGATGTGGGCAGCAGAGTCCCGCAAGGGTCGGTCCTTGAATCAGTGCTATTCAGCGTCTTCATCAGTGACTTGGACGAGGGCGTGGAGAGCACCCTATCCAAGTTTGCAGACGATACCAAATCATGAGGCAAAGTTAAAACACCAGAGGGCAGGAAACAGATCCAGGTGGATCTGGAAAAATGGGAAGAATGAAATAGGATGCAGTTCAACAAAGGCAAGTGCAAAGTGTTTCACCTGGGTAAACAGAACCACCAACACACTTACAGGCTGGGGGATGACTTCAGCAGCACAGCAGCAGAAAAGGATCTTGGAGTCATAGTTGACTCCAAGATGAACATGAGTTGTCAATGTGACTAAGGGATCAACAAGGCTAACTGTACTTTATCATGCATTAGCAGACGCATGATGAACAGGTCCAGGGAGGTGATGCTTCCCCTCTATGCAGCACTGGTCAGGCTGCAGTTGAAGTACAGTTTTGTCAGCAGTTTTGGGCGCTGCACTTCAAGAAGGATGCAGAGAATCTTGAGAGGGCTCACAGGAGGGCCACTCATGTGGTCAGAGGCCTGCAGGCAAGGCCCTATGAGGAGAGACGGAGGGACCTAGATCTCTTCAGCCTTCTCAAGAAAAGGCTAAGAGATGATCTTGTGGCTGCCTATAAATTCATCAGAGGAGGGACCAAACCAGGAAAGCCAAGGCTGCAACTGAACTCCAACTAGCTTCAGGCATCAAGGACAACAAAAAGT